>NC_069505.1:220409726-220464726 GCF_027579735.1 Bombina bombina | reverse complement strand
AAGCTTGGACACAGGCTAGAAAACGCTCTAGACAGGAAATGCTGTTTGGAACTAAATCAAAAAAGGAAAAAATAGTGTAACAGGTTTCTCCCCACTATGTACCAAGTTACACAGCAGAGTATGGGAATTTTTAACTCCACCTCCTTAGCAAGTTGCAATTTGGCTATAAAAGCTCTAGACAGGAAATTCTATTTGGAACTAAATCAAAAAAGGATGATGACACAGTTAGGGTCATCACCAGATACAATAGCCATTGAGATAAGATTGGAACAATTCTTAAAAAGAATTGGTACACTTTACAAGCATAATTTCTTAGATGGGATCATTTCTGACTATCCCCAAATAACAGCAAAAAGAGCACTGAGCCTTAAAGATTCCCTTGTCCATAGCGAGTATGTAAGGGGTACACCAACTAAAAATTGGCTGACAAGCAGTCGGCCCAGGACAGGTAGTCAGCCTTGTGGGAAATGTGTGTATTGCAGCCATATGACATGAACTAAAATGTTTCATACAGACGTAGATCATGTCTTTAAAATAAAACTATGGATTAACTGTAACTCCACACGGGTGATTTACCTCTTATCCTGTTCATGTCCGCTTTTTTACGTCGGAAAAACAACAAGAGAATTGAAAGATATAGTAAGAGAGCATAAGTATGACATCAAACATGTAAATATAGACAGTCCCATAGGGAGACATTTCGCAGAAAAACATGAATCTAATTCAGATGATTTGACAGTGATTGGCATTGAACAGGTTAAGCCCAAAAGGAGAGGAGGTAGTATTGACAAAATCTTGCTTCAGAAAGAGTCCAAATGGATGTATGTGTTAAATACGCTCTCACCAAATGGTTTAAATGAGAAGCTAGAATTTGCAAGTTTTTTGTAAATAAAAAAACTCTATAACCGCCTAACCACAAAATTAAGGGGTTCTTCAACTATATGCAATACACTTGTCAAATTTAAACATGTATTTTCTTCCACTGGCAAAGATGTAGCGATACATTGGGGCATATGTATCAAGCTCCAAATGGAGCTTGATGCCCCGTGTTTCTGGCGAGCCTGCAGGCTCGCCAGAAACAGCAGTTATGAAGCAGCGGTCACAAAGACCGCTGCTCCATAACCTGACCGCCTGTTCTGAGCAGGCAGACAGACATCACCACAATACAACCCTGATCGAGAACGATCAGGTTGATTGACACTCCCCTGCTGGCGGCCTATTGGCCGCGAGTCTGCAGGGGGCAGCATTGCACCAGCAGCTCTTGTGAGCTTCTGGTGCAATGCTGAATACGGCGAGCATATTGCTCGCCGTATTCAGCGAGGTCTGGCGGACCTGATCCTCAGTGTCAGATCAGGTCTGCTAGACCCTGATACATATGCCCCATAGACTCAGGTAAAAATATGCAACAATATGTTACAATGTTGCTATTTTGTTTTGTTTTATTTATGAAGATTGTCCAATATCCTAATATGTACATTCATTTTATGTTTGCAAATAGTTGTATTTTCAGGTTAAAGTATGCACAAAGGTACAGAAAAAATAGCGTAACAGGTTTCTCCCCACTATGTGCCAAGTTACACAGCAGAGTATGTGAATTTTTAACTCCACCTCCTTAACAAGTTGCAATTAAGCTATAAAAGCCAAGGAATGGAATCAAATTGCTATCTGACAAAGCCCCAAAGACGGCCCATTGATGGGAGGGACGAAACGCGTCATCAATCATGCAATTGTTACTCACCTGTGAACTGTGAGCTGTTTGGTAGAAGTGAACCAAGCCCTCCATGCGGTGTCTGTGTATTAAGTGAGTTGAGCCAATACTAAAAAATGGACGCTGGAGAAGAGTAAAATCACTGCGGAAAAGGATTACACTCATGAAAGGAAAGACACAGTGCAAGTGGTAAATAATGAGTCTGGAAAAGAGGGTCCAGAGTTAGACCTCAATTGAGAAAAGAGGCTACGGGGTCATTTTGCCCACTTACCAAAGATGCTGGTAATATTAAGCTTTATCTGTGACATACAGGAACTGTCTGTTTATTTCTTCCACTTTGGATTGGAGCGTGCAGTTGCACTAAGGGCTCCCTACACCTACTATCTTTCATCCAATTTAGCGGTCTATTATTGGGACAATTATAAGGAGCGTGCCTAGGCACTTATGTGCTCCAACATACAACATCATACATAGTTTCTACCTCCAGAGATGTGGGACTGCTATGGGGGCCAAATTTGCCCCCTCTTACGCCAACCTCTATATGGGGTGGTGGGAGCAGTCCCACATCTATGGAGATAGAAATGAATACAAACAATACATCACTTTTTACAAGAGGTTCATAGACGACCTTATTCTAATCTGGCAAGGTGATACAAATTTGATCCCCAGATTCATTCAGTACTTAAACAGTAACAATATAGGCCTCAGTTTCACGTTTGAAACCGACCCTAATACAACCAATTACCTAGATGTTAATCTAAAAGGTAACATTTCAGAAACCAAAGGTTTCATCTCCACGAGTATTTTTCGCAAACCCACAGCGAAAAACACAATCTTACATGCCAAGAGCAACCATCCTAACAGAGTCTTTAAAGCCATTGCCAAGGGCCAATATGTTAGAACTCTTAGGAATTGCTCAGATAAAAGTATGTTTGAAACACAGGCCAATGAACTAACCAATAGGTTAGTTTCTAGAGGCTATCCCAAGAAAATGTTACTGGGTATCAAGAAAGAAATAAGTAAAAAGGATAGAAATGATTTACTTGATAAGAACAAAGATGATAAGTCAATTCAAAATCAATCAAAAGAAAACATTACCTTTTTGACCACATACAGTGACCAATACTCAGACATCTGCAAAATAATTTCTAAACATTTTCCCCTGCTTTCAGCAGATGAGGGCTTAGCTGATTTGTCCAGGAAATGCTGTCGCTTCGCTTTCAGAAGAGGAATTACCATAGGCAATAGGGTAGCACCGACAATGCCTAAAGCCAAAACCGGAAATTCATCCAGCTCGTGGCTAGATACCAAAGGAGTCTACAGATGCCATTACACAGATTGTATAGCTTGTAACCATCTTACTGTAGGAAATGGTTTTAGGAGCACAGTAACAGGTGAATCTTTCGAACATGAAAGATGTTTTAATTGCAGGGCTACTTATGTTGTTTACTTGTTGACGTGCACTACATGCAATTTACAATATGTTGGCATGACCTCAAGAGAGGTCAGAGCCAGAGTGCGTAAGCATGTAAATAACATAAAACTTGGTACCCTTACTGCTCCTCTGATCACACATTTTCTGTGGTCTCACAACAAGAGTCCAGCAACACTGAGCTGGACCATAATTAAATATGTCCCACGACCCCAGAGAGGAGGGAACAGGGATCTTTTGTTGGCCAGAGAGGAGGTCTTCTGGATCCTAAAACTTAAGACCAGAAGACCATTAGATCTCAACAGTGAATTTGATCTAATCAATTTCTGGCTTTAAACTCACAGTGGAGAGAGGGTCTTAGTGATCTATACCCACTGACTTATGTTCCATATGCATATGTGTGCACCTAAAAGGATGCACATGTATACATAATGTACTCACTTAGGTTTGTCTCTTTTTGTGATTTTTGAGATTTTTGTGATTTGTGACAATTATGCCAAGTCTAAGCCTGTTTAAGCACGATAGAGAACATATATACATTTATCTCTATTCTGATTCTTAATAAAATATTATAACTTAAGGAACAAAACAGATGTTCCATGGTTTAAAAGAATACAGAGGCTTACACGTTATATATAAATAAATTAACTTAACATTAATAGAAAATAAAAATTCTTTCAAAAGTTAAACAGGCTTATTTAAAAGCAGACAAGTATATAACATATTATTCAGCAGAACATTGTCAAATTACAATTATTAACATAACTAAATCTCATTATAGCCCAAGTCCACATTCTAACAATTAATTAATACTCCACACAAAGTCTCTATTTAGCGCATTGCCACACATTAGGTATTGAAATATAATAATTAAGTAACATTGTTATTAGTATACATTGGAGGTGTGTTTAACTTTTAAACCAATGAGGTGAAAGAGTGCCCTTTTTAAACTTGAGGATGATGGTCACTATCTATGCTATGACTACGGCGGGGGATGCCGAAACGCGTCAGCTTTAGTGACCACCATCCATGCTAACTCTTTGTTTGCTGTGCCGCAATGACTAAATTGCTGGGGCTGCTATGTATTACTTTTGCTTTTCTTTTTACCTGCCAATAAAAACTGTGTGCTCTTAAAGATTTCAAGAAAGTGCCGGATTCCTTCATTTCCTTGTTTCCAAAATCATACATAGTTTGTTTAGTGTATTATGCATATACTAGCCCTAAAGCCCGTTTACATGGGCCATTTTTTGCAGTACAGTGGTCCCACCCCTTGCTCTCTCTCCCCTCTCTTTTGTGCTCTCTCCCCCTCTCTTTTGTGCTCTCTCTCTTGCGCTCTCTCCCCCTCTCTTTTGCACTCTTTCCCCCTCTCTTTTGCACTCTCTCCCCCTCTCTTTTGCTCTCTCTCCCCCCTCTCTTTTGCTCTCTCTCTCCCCCTCTCTTTTGCTCTCTTCCCCTCTCTTTTGTGCTCTCCCCCTCTCTTTTGCACTCCCTCTCACTCCACCTCTCTTTTGCTCTCTCTCTCCCCCATCTCTTTTGTGCTCTCTCCCCCTCTCTTTTGTGCTCTCTCCCGCTCTCTTTTGCGCTCTCTCCCCCTCTCTTTTGCGCTCCTCGCTCCACCTCTCTTTTGCTCTCTCCCCCCTCTCTTTTGCTCCCTCTCTCCCCCCTCTCTTTTGCTCTCTCTCCCCCCTCTCTTTTGCTCTCTCTCCCCCCTCTCTTTTGCGCTCTCTCCCCCCTCTCTTTTGCGCTCTCTCTCTCTTTTGCACTCTCTCTCTCCCCCTCTCTTTTGCCCTCTCTCTCTCGCCCTCTCTTTTGTTCTCTATCCCCTTCTCTTTTGCTCTCTCTCCCCTCTCTTTTGCGCTCTCTCTCTCTTTTGCACTCTCTCCCTCTCTTTTGCGCTCTCTCCCCCCTCTCTTTTTCGCTCTCTCCCCCCTCTCTTTTGCTCTGTCTCTCTCCCCTTTTTTTTGCTATTTCTCTCTATCCCTCTCTTTTGCTCTCTCTCTCTCCCCTCCCATTTTTTCTCTCTCTCCCCCCTCTCTTTTGCTCTGTCTCTCTCCCCTCTCTTTTGCTCTCTCTCTCTCTCTCTCTCTCTCTCTCTCTCCATCCCTCTCTTTTGCTCTCTCTCTCTCCCCCTCTCTATTGCTCTTTCTCCCCTCTCTTTTGCTCTCTCTCCCCCTCTCTTTTTTCTCTCTCATCCTCTCTATTGCTCTCTCCCCCTCTTTTTCTCTCTCTTCCCTCTATTTTGCTCTCTCTCCATCCCACTGTTTTGCTCTCTTTCTCTTCCCCTCCCTATTGCTCTCTCTCCCCCCTCTTTTGCTCTCTCTCCCCCCACTTGCCCCCTCTCTCCCCCCTCTCTTCTTTTGCTCTATCCCCCCTCTCTTTTGCTCTCTCTCTCCCCCTCTCTTTTGCTCTCTTCCCCTCTCTTTTGTGCTCTCCCCCTCTCTTTTGCACTCCCTCTCACTCCACCTCTCTTTTGCTCTCTCTCTCCCCCATCTCTTTTGTGCTCTCTCCCCCTCTCTTTTGTGCTCTCTCCCGCTCTCTTTTGCACTCTCTCCCCCTCTCTTTTGCGCTCCTTCTCGCTCCACCTCTCTTTTGCTCTCTCCCCCCTCTCTTTTGCTCCCTCTCTCCCCCCTCTCTTTTGCTCTCTCTCCCCCCTCTCTTTTGCGCTCTCTCCCCCCTCTCTTTTGCGCTCTCTCTCTCTTTTGCGCTCTCTCTCTCCCCCTCTCTTTTGCCCTCTCTCTCTCGCCCTCTCTTTTGTTCTCTATCCCCTTCTCTTTTGCTCTCTCTCCCCTCTCTTTTGCGCTCTCTCTCTCTTTTGCACTCTCTCCCTCTCTTTTGCGCTCTCTCCCCCCTCTCTTTTTCGCTCTCTCCCCCCTCTCTTTTGCTCTGTCTCTCTCCCCTTTTTTTTTTGCTATTTCTCTCTATCCCTCTCTTTTGCTCTCTCTCTCTCCCCTCCCTTTTTTTCTCTCTCTCCCCCCTCTCTTTTGCTCTGTCTCTCTCCCCTCTCTTTTGCTCTCTCTCTCTCTCTCTCTCTCTCTCTCTCTCTCTCTCTCTCTCTCCATCCCTCTCTTTTGCTCTCTCTCTCTCCCCCTCTCTATTGCTCTTTCTCCCCTCTCTTTTGCTCTCTCTCCCCTCTCTTTTTTCTCTCTCATCCTCTCTATTGCTCTCTCCCCCTCTCTTTTTCTCTCTCTTCCCTCTATTTTGCTCTCTCTCCATCCCACTGTTTTGCTCTCTTTCTCTTCCCCTCCCTATTGCTCTCTCTCCCCCCTCTTTTGCTCTCTCTCCCCCCACTTGCCCCCTCTCTCCCCCCTCTCTTCTTTTGCTCTATCCCCCCTCTATTTTGCTCTCTTTCTTCCCCTCTCTTTTGCTCTCTCTCTTCTCCTCTTATTTTCTGTCTCCCCCTCTCTTTTGCTCTCTCTCCCCCCTCTATTTTTCTATCTCTTCCCTCTATTTTGCTCTTTCCCCTCTATTTTGCTCTTTCTCCCCCTCTCTTCTGCTCTTTCCCCTCTCTTTAGCTCTTTCCTATCTCTTTTTGTCTCTCCCCCTCTCTTTCTATTTCTCTCCCCTCTCTCTTGCGCTGACGTGCCCGACCACGCCCCCCACCACACCCGACCACGTCCCCGGCCATGTCCGGTCACGTCCGGTCACGCCTACGCTCCCGTTCGACCATGCCCACTTTTGCCCGACTGCCGCAAACAGCATGTCAGGTAAGGCCAGGTGTGTTTGTCCTCGTGCTGTCTCTACTGCGCATGATAGCTTCGGACAAACACACTTGGCCTTTTATATTATAGGATATTATGTTTGTCCTATTTTTCTAGGCATGTGAATCATGGTTTATGTTATGTTTAAGGTGTAATAATAATATAACAGACATCTGTTTAGATATACCTTTGCTTTACCTTTGCTTTATCAAGTGTATCCTTTGTCTATGTATCAGCTACACAGTTGCACTCTGTTATAAGAGAAATTCCACTGACTTTTAAAGTATGTGTTTTTGGTGCATCCTGTGTCACACTTTGGCTTTTGTTATATTTTTTTATCAGCCCTTCCTTCGTATGGTATATTGTGTTATATATATATACACACCAGATGAGGCCGTTTCAAGCTGTGGACCCTGAAACAATTGCTACTCCATCACTCATACTTTTTTAGCATTTTTTCTTATGGTCTCTCTTTGTTGCTAGTGGGGAAATTTGAGTATAAAATAGACTAGAAAAGATTAATATCTAATATGATGTTGAAGTTTGACTTCAAATTAAAGGTACGTGAAACACAAACACCTAGAGAATACAATTTTAAACAACTTTCAAACTTACTTCTATTATCTAATTTGCTTTTTTCTCTTTGAATCCTTTGTTGAAAAACATACCTAGTTAGGCTAAGGAGCTGGAAGCTATCTGCTGATTGGTGGCTGTATATATATATGCCTGTTGTCATTGGCTTACCAATGTGTCCAGCTTTGCTGCTACTTCAATAAAGTATTCCAATAGAATTAAGCAATGCTCTAGGTAAATCAAACAAAATTAGGTGTCATGTGCCTTTAAGGAGTACTGTTTCCATTCATGATCATACAGCTCCTTGGAGTTCTTGCCTGGCTGCTCATGTTATTAGGTTAGCAGCCTGTGTCCCCTTATGTTGTGTTAACTGTGAAATTGTATCCTCTACTTTCTCATGGTTAGATATGTTGGTGAGATTGGTACAAGTTTATTAGGCTATAAAGTGTCATGATTATGAAGTTCCAGTGGTAGTTGTGATTTTACTCACTGATTTAGTATTATTCTTCATCTCTTGTTTTCCATAACTGTAATAGGAGACTGACAGTCTTATTTTAAGTAGAGAAAAGACCAAAGCCAATGCTGGGAGGAAGTGAAACATAAGCCTAAAGCTTACTTAATTAGTGACACAGCTACAACTTCCTAGGAAGAGAATGCAGATTCCCCGGAGCTATTTGTGTTGCTGAGAACTCACATCAGGAACACAGCTGTTGCTATGAGAACAGAACTTAAGCAGAGCCGTACTCTTCCGACCATCAAGAGCCCAAGGCAGACTCCAACCTAGCGCAGAAAGACTTTGTTTTATTGTTAAAGGGACACTGAACCAAAAATTTTTTCCCAGTGATTCAGATAGAGCATGCAATTTTAAGCAACTTTCTAATTTACTCCTATTATCAAATTTTCTTCGTTCTCTTGGTATCTTTATTTGAAAAGCAAGAATGTAAGTTTAGCTGCCGGCCCATTTTTGGTAAACAACCTGGGTTGTTCTTGCTGATTGGTGGATTAATTTAAACTACCAATAAACAAGTGCTGTCCAGGTCTGAACCAAAAAATAGCTTAGATACCTTCTTTTTCAAATAAAGATAGTAAGAGAATGAAGAAACATTCATAATAGGAGTAAATTAGAAAGTTGATAAAAATTGCATGCTCTATCTGAATCACAAAAGAATAAATTTGGGTTCAGTGTCCCTTTAAGCACTTAGGGTAAAGGCTGAAGCCGAAACGTGTAGATTTGCCCCTAGTGTGCACTCCAACAACTCAAGTCTGCATCTGAGACTACCCAGGATTGAACACGAAAAAATATGTTACCGGTGATTGCTATACACCGAGCACCACAAGACTTAAAGTGGACACTCACCAGACCTGAAGCTCCAGCAAACCTTGAAAAAGATATACAGCTCCAGCAACTCTTAAGAAAAGATTTTTATAACCAACAGGTGGTCTGAAACTCCTGCAAACCTTTCCTAGGTAAACAGTTTCACTACAGATCAACCATCAATCACTGAAACTCCAGCAAACCCTGGGAGGGTATATAGTTTCAGCTACAAACAGACACCTACAAAGAGAAGCGTTCAAACACCTCACGCAACCAGAAAAATAGAAACTCCAGCAAATAAATACAAGATAAACAGTTTCTATAATTAAGTCATACCAACAACTGAAACTCCTGCAAACCAAGTCTTAGATAACAGTTTAAATATACAGAACCAAGTTTTATCAACAACTGAAACTCCTGCAAACCCAGTTTAGGTAAACAGTTTCAGCATCTTTACTATCCAGTAGTTGTTATCTTCATCTACAATTTCTATCTACAAGTTTCAACTACAGCGGAAAAACATAATTTATGTAAGAACTTACTTGATAAATTCATTTCTTTCATATTAGCAAGAGTCCATGAGCTAGTGACGTATGTACATTCCTACCAGGAGGGGCAAAGTTTCCCAAACCTCAAAATGCCTATAAATACACCCCTCACCACACCCACAAATCAGTTTAACGCATAGCCAAGAAGTGGGGTGATAAGAAAAAAGTGCGAAAGCATAAAAAATAAGGAATTGGAATAATTGTGCTTTATACAAAAAAATCATAACCACCACAAAAAGGGTGGGCCTCATGGACTCTTGCTAATATGAAAGAAATGAATTTATCAGGTAAGTTCTTACATAAATTATGTTTTCTTTCATGTAATTAGCAAAAGTCCATGAGCTAGTGACGTATGGGATAATGACTACCCAAGATGTGGATCTTCCACGCAAGAGTCACTAGAGAGGGAGGGATAAAATAAAGACAGCCAATTCCGCTGAAAATAATCCACACCAAAAATAAAGTTTAAATCTTATAATGAAAAAAACTGAAATTATAAGCAGAAGAATCAAACTGAAACAGCTGCCTGAAGTACCTTTCTACCAAAAACTGCTTCAGAAGAAGAAAACACATCAAAATGGTAGAATTTAGTAAAAGTATGCAAAGAAGACCAAGTTGCTGCTTTGCAAATCTGATCAACCGAAGCTTCATTCCTAAACGCCCAGGAAGTAGAAACTGACCTAGTAGAATGAGCTGTAATCCTTTGAGGCAGAGTTTTACCCAACTCGACATAAGCAAGATGAATTAAAGATTTCAACCAAGATGCCAAAGAAATGGCAGAGGCCTTCTGACCTTTCATAGAACCGGAAAAGATAACAAATAGACTAGAAGTCGTTCGGAAATTCTTATTAGTTTCAACATAATATTTCAAAGCTCTAACTACATCCAAAGAATGCAATGATCTCTCCTTAGAATTCTTAGGATTAGGACACAATGAAGGAACCACAATTTCTCTACTAATGTTGTTAGAATTCACAACCTTAGGTAAAAATTTAAAAGAAGTTCGCAACACTGCCTTATCCTGATGAAAAATCAGAAAAGGAGACTCAAAAGAAAGAGCAGATAATTCAGAAACTCTTCTAGCAGCAGAGATGGCCAAAAGAAACAAAACTTTCCAAGAAAGAAATTTAATATCCAGCGAATGCATAGGTTCAAACGGAGGAGCTTGAAGAGCCCCCAGAACCAAATTCAAACTCCAAGGAGGAGAGATTGACTTAATGACAGGTTTTATACGAACCAAAGCTTGTACAAAACAATGAATATCAGGAAGATTAGCAATCTTTCTGTGAAAAAGAACAGAAAGAGCAGAGATTTGTCCTTTCAAGGAACTTGCAGACAAACCTTTATCCAAACCATCCTGAAGAAACTGTACAATTCTCGGAATTCTAAAAGAATGCCAGGAAAAATGATGAGAAAGACACCAAGAAATGTAAGTCTTCCAGACTCTATAATATATCTTTCTAGATACAGATTTACGAGCCTGTAACATAGTATTAATCACAGAGTCAGAGAAACCTC
Source organism: Bombina bombina (assembly GCF_027579735.1). NCBI lineage: Eukaryota > Metazoa > Chordata > Amphibia > Anura > Bombinatoridae > Bombina > Bombina bombina. The sequence continues at coordinate 220,453,934 of NC_069505.1, read as the reverse complement.
TTTGACTAAGAATCAAGCGTTCAATCTCCATACCTTTAAATTTAAGGATTTGAGATCCTGATGGAAAAAAGGACCTTGTGACAGAAGGTCTGGTCTTAACGGGAGAGTCCACGGTTGGCAAGAGGCCATCCGGACAAGATCCGCATACCAAAACCTGTGAGGCCATGCTGGAGCCACCAGCAGAACAAACGAGCATTCCTTCAGAATCTTGGAGATTACTCTTGGAAGAAGAACTAGAGGCGGAAAGAGATAGGCAGGATGATACTTCCAAGGAAGTGACAATGCATCCACTGCTTCCGGCTGAGGATCCCTGAATCTGGACAGATACCTGGGAAGTTTCTTGTTTAGATGAGAAGCCATCAGATCTATTTCTGGAAGTCCCCACATCTGAACAATCTGAAGAAATACCTCTGGGTGAAGAGACCATTCGCCCGGATGTAACGTTTGGCGACTGAGATAATCCGCTTCCCAATTGTCTATACCTGGGATATGAACCGCAGAAACTAGACAGGAGCTGGATTCGGCCCATACCAGTATTCGAGATACTTCTTTCATAGCCAGAGGACTGTGAGTCCCTCCTTGATGATTGATGTATGCCACAGATGTGACATTGTCTGTCTGAAAACAAATGAACGATTCTCTCTTTAGAAGAGGCCATGACTGAAGAGCTCTGAAAATTGCACGGAGTTCCAAAATATTGATTGGTAATCTCACCTCCTGAGATTCCCAAACCCCTTGTGCTGTCAGAGACCCCCAAACAGCTCCCCAACCTGTCAGACTTGCATCTGTTGAAATTACAGTCCAGGTCGGAAGAACAAAAGAAGCCCCCTGAACTAAACGATGGTGATCTGTCCACCACGTCAGAGAGTGTCGTATAATCGGTTTTAAAGATATTAATTGAGATATCTTTGTGTAATCCCTGCACCACTGGTTCAGCATACAGAGCTGAAGAGGTCACATGTGAGAATGAGCAAAGGGGATCGCATCCGATGCAGCAGTCATAAGACCTAGAATTTCCATACATAAGGCTACCAAAGGGAATGATTGTGATTGAAGATTTCGACAAGCTGAGATCAATTTTAGACGTCTCTTGTCTGTCAGAGACAGAGTCATGGACACTGAATCTATCTGGAAACCTAAAAAGGTTACCCTTGTCTGAGGAATCAATGAACTTTTCGGTAAATTGATCCTCCAACCATGATCTTGAAGAAACAACACAAGTCGATTCGTATGAGATTCTGCTAAATGTGAAGACTGAGCAAGTACCAAGATATCGTCCAAATAAGGAAATACCACAATACCCTGTTCTCTGATTACAGACAGAAGGGCAACGAGAACCTTTGTAAAAATTCTTGGAGCTGTTGCTAGGCCAAACGGCAGAGCCACAAACTGGTAATGCTTGTCTAGGAAAGAGAATCTCAGAAACTGATAGTGATCTGGATGAATCGGAATATGCAGATATGTATCCCGTAAATCTATTGTGGACATATAATGCCCTTGCTGAACAAAAGGCAGGATAGTCCTTATAGTTACCATTTTGAATGTTGGTATCCTTACATAACGATTCAATATTTTTAGATCCAGAACTGGTCTGAAGGAATTCTCCTTCTTTGGTACAATGAAGAGATTTGAATAAAACCCCAGCCCCTGTTCCAGAACTGGAAATGGCATAATTACTCCAGCCAACTCTAGATCTGAAACACATTTCAGAAATGCTTGAGCTTTCGCTGGATTTACTGGGACACGGGAAAGAAAAAATCTCTTTGCAGGAGGCCTTATCTTGAAGCCAATTCTGTACCCTTCTGAAACAATGTTCTGAATCCAAAGATTGTGAATTGAATTGATCCAAATTTCTTTGAAAAAAATGTAATCTGCCCCCTACCAGCTGGGCTGGAATGAGGGCCGCACCTTCATGTGGACTTGGGAGCTGGTTTTGGTTTTCTAAAAGGCTTGGATTTATTCCAGACTGGAGATGGTTTTCCAAACTGATACCGCTCCTGTGGGAATGAAAACGATTATTAGACCTAAATTTACCTTTAGATTTTTTATCCTGTGGTAAAAAAGTTCCTTTCCCTCCAGTAACAGTTGAGATAATAGAATCCAACTGAGAACCAAATAATTTATTACCTTGGAAAGAAAGGGAAAGCAAAGTTGACTTAGAAGACATATCAGCATTCCAAGTTTTAAGCCATAAAGCTCTTCTAGCTAAAATAGCTAGATACATATACCACAACATCAACTCTAATGATATCAAAGATGGCATCACAAATAAAGTTATTAGCATGTTGAAGAAGATTAACAATGCTATGAGAATTATGATCTGATACTTGTTGCGCTAAAGCTTCTAACCAAAAAGTTGAAGCTGCAGCAACATCCGCTAAATATATAGCAGGTCTAAGAAGATTACCTGAACATAAGTAAGCTTTTCTTAGAAAGGATTCAATCTTCCTATCTAAAGGATCCTTAAAGGAAGTACTATCTGCCGTAGGAATAGTAGTACGTTTAGCAAGAGTAGAGATAGCCCCATCAACTTTAGGGATTTTGTCCCAAAACTCTAATCTGTCAGATGGCACAGGATATAATTGCTTAAAACGTTTAGAAGGAGTAAATGAATTACCCAAATTATTCCATTCCCTGGAGATTACTTCAGAAATAGCATCAGGGACAGGAAAAACTTCTGGAATAACTACAGGAGATTTAAAAACCTTATTTAAACGTTTAGATTTAGTATCAAGAGGACCAGAATCCTCTATTTCTAATGCAATTAAGACTTCTTTAAGTAAAGAACGAATAAATTCCATTTTGAATAAATATGAAGATTTATCAGCATCAACCTCTGAGACAGAATCCTCTGAACCAGAGGAACCATTATCAGAATCAGAATGATGATGTTCATTTAAAAATTCATCTGAAAAATGAGAAGTTTTAAAAGACCTTTTACGTTTACTAGAAGGAGGAATAACAGACATGGCCTTCTTAATGGATTTAGAAACAAAATCTCTTATGTTAACAGGAACACTCTGATTATTAGATGTTGATGGAACAGCAACAGGTAATGTAACATTACTAAAGGAAATATTATCTGCATTAACAAGTTTGTCATGACATTCATTACAAACAACAGCTGGAGGAACAGATACCACAAGTTTACAGCAGATACATTTAACTTTGGTTGATCCAGCACCAGGCAGCGTTTTTCCAGAAGTATCTTCTGACTCAGTGTCAATCTGGGACATCTTGCAATATGTAATAGAAAAAACAACATATAAAGCAAAATTGATCAAATTCCTTAAATGACAGTTTCAGGAATGGGAAAAAATGCCAGTGAACAAGCTTCTAGCAACCAGAAGCAATAAATAATGAGACTTAAATAATGTGGAGACAATAGTGACGCCCATATTTTTTAGCGCCAAAAAAGCTGCCCACATTATTTGGCGCCTAAATGCTTTTGGCGCCAAAAATGACGCCACATCCGGAACGCCAACACCTTTGGCGCAAAAAAACGTAAAAAATGACGCAACTTCCGGCGACACGTATGACGCCGGAAACAGAAAAAAAATTTTGCGCCAAAAAAGTCAGCGCCAAGAATGACGCAATAAAATTAAGCATTTTCAGCACCCGCGAGCCTAACAGCCCACAGGGAAAAAAGTCAAATTTTAAGGTAAGAAAAAAATTTATTCATATGCATTATCCAAAATATAAAACTGACTGTCTGAAATAAGGAATGTTTGAACATCCTGAGTCAAGGCAAATTAATGTTTGAATACATATATTTAGAACTTTATAAAAAAGTGCCCAACCATAGCTTAGAGTGTCACAGAAAATAAGACTTACTTACCCCAGGACACTCATCTACATGTAGTAGAAAGCCAAACCAGTACTGAAACGAGAATCAGTAGAGGTAATGGTAAATATAAGAGTATATCGTCGATCTGAAAAGGGAGGTAAGAGATGAATCTCTACGACCAATAACAGAGAACCTATGAAATAGACCCCGTAGAAGGAGATCACTGCATTCAAATAGGCAATACTCTCCTCACATCCCTCTGACATTCACTGCACGCTGAGAGGAAAACCGGGCTCCAACCTGCTGCGGAGCGCATATCAACGTAGAATCTAGCACAAACTTACTTCACCACCTCGATAGGAGGCAAAGTTTGTAAAACTGATTTGTGGGTGTGGTGAGGGGTGTATTTATAGGCATTTTGAGGTTTGGGAAACTTTGCCCCTCCTGGTAGGAATGTATATCCCATACGTCACTAGCTCATGGACTCTTGCTAATTACATGAAAGAAAATTATTTTATTCACATAAAGGCTTGTCTGTTTCAACCAATCAGACACCTGGAAAAATTATTTCATGCAAACTGTGAGTAATTTCATTTCCAACTAAAAGTCACATCTAAAGTCACATCAAAAGATACTTGCAATTCATCAGATGAACATTTATTTCCACCTCCTACGTTACATATAGAACCAAGTTATATCAACAACTGAAACTCCTGCAAACCCAGTTTAGGTAAACAGTTTCAGCATCTTTACCATCCAGTAGTTGTTATCTTCATCTACAATTTCGATCTACAAGTTTTAACTACAGCGAAAAATTATTTTATTCACATAAAGGCTTGTCTGTTTCAACCAATCAGACACCTGGAAAAATGATTTCAAGCAAACTGTGAGTAATTTCATTTCCAACTAAAAGTCACATTTAAAGTCACATCAAAAGATACTTGCAATTCATCAGATGAACATTTATTTCCACCTCCTACGTTAATTATTTTAACTTAATCTGTTTTTATCATATGCTTTGAACACTATAGCATGAATTTATTGTGAATTTATTGTCAATTTTAACTTGTGATTAAGGAATTTTAATATATAATATACGCAAGGTAATAGAGCTCTTTACCACTTATTATCCTATCAGAATATATTATCTAGTCCAATATTGTTTTGTATGGCAACAATTAAATATTTTGTTTTTTAACCTCTTGTCCTATTTTCACTATTTTTCACCCAATTTTCACCTATTTGTTTACCTTATCACAGCGCAATATATATTATGATTGAATTTTGAAACCAATACGAGAAGCTCATTTAAAGGTCACGGTAACACATATTATTTATGTATTGAAATACACACAGCTCCCCTCACTTGTTTTTTACCCCATCGATCCCTCACAGTTGTTTGAAGGAACAGCTGTTTATAAGAGTTGAGCTTTCTCAATCCAATAGGTGCACTCACTCTTAACTGTTTTTCACTATTACCCTTTAAGCACTTAAACATGCAGCTGTCTACTATTAAACAAGGTGTGATACCAAATTGTTAGGTATAGTGGCAAAACAGTGATGTGCCAGGTATGTAGTATAAACACGGTACATAAGTGAATCAATTTATATCGTCATGAACAGTGGTTTTGTTATAGGGACAGTAAAGTCAAAATTAAACGTCCATGATTCAGATAGAGCGACTCATTTTACACAAATTTCTAATTTACTTCTATCATGACAAGAGGCACATGTGCGTAGCCACTAATCAGCTATGCATTACTGCTCATGAGCCTTCCTATGTATGCTTTTCAACAAAGGATACCAAAAGAGCAAAGCAAATTGATTCATAAAATTAACTTTAAAAATTGTTTAAAATTGCATATGAATAACGAACGTGTAATTTTGACTTATGCTTTCTCTTTTAATCATTTAAAGGACATAAAAACCTTTTAAAGTGCATTGAATTTTGTATTCATGATGTTAAGATTGTTTTTATTTTTCACGGTGTAAGTTTGGGTTAGTCAACTAGTAACAATATTTTGCATAATTTTAATGCTATCTAAGTCCTGTACAGCAGCCAAGATACATCAATAAAAAAATCCATAATTTGAATCAATAAATCTTTAAAAGGACACTTACAGAATTGTGTGCAATTGTTTGGTTAATACAAATGAAACAGGTAGGTGTACAAAGGATGCGCCTATGCCGGCAATATCTCACTCTGGATATTAATAATGCGTCTCAAAATATAATGAATTGAAATCGATGAGCAAAAATACTACTAGATAAAAACCTTAGAAATCTCCAATTGAAAGCATAAACACATAAATAAAATAGCTGAAAGGAGCAATTGAAAATTCAATAATTTAATAGTAAGTAGATATAAGATAATAATATTAGTATAGAGAGATGTAGAGCCTATAGAGAGATGTAGAGCCTAAATATGTAGCATGCTATAAACAGCTAAAATATATACAGGATGAATATGAATAATATAAATTCTAGAAGGTTCTAGGGCCCGATCCGATATGCAGCGTCGACCGCAAATGCCGGCGACGCTGAAATTTGCGCGGGTTTGGTATCCTATATACGGTGTAACCTAGAAGTTACGCCCATATATTTCTGCCGTCACCCGTAGTTTTTTGGGCCATAGGCAGGTATACCAAACCCGCGCAGTTTGGTATCCAATATACAGTGTAAGGACTTACGTGGCAGAAAATGGAGAAATCTTACTCCATTTTCACCTCGCCACAAAAAGCAGCCGTAGTAAGCCTTACGCTGAGTATTGGAGCCCCGTAACTCCCTAACTAGCTACAAAATAAACCTAACACCTAACGCATGCGCAAAGTCTATCTAGCTGTCACCTGCGATCTGCTAAATAAAACCTAACACCTAACACATGCGCAATGTCTATCTACCTGTCAACCGCGATCCCCCGCAGCAATCCCTAATAAAGTTATTAACCCCTAAATCGCAGCTCCCGGACCCCGCCGCCACCTACATTAACTACCCCCTAATGTGATCCCCCTACACCGTCGCCAACTATATTAAACTACCCCCTAAAGTGAGCCCCTACCCCACAGGCATCTATTTTAAAATGATTAACCCCTAATTTAATCCCCCTACCCCGCCGCCAGCTATATTAAATTATTTAACCCCTAATCTAATCCCCCTACCCCGCCGCCAGCTATATTAAATTATTTAACCCCTAATCTAACCCCCCTACCCTGCTGCCAGCTATATTAAATTATTTAACCCCTAAAATACTAAACTATCCCTACCACTAAACCTAAGTCTAACCCTACAAATAGCCCTGAAAAGGGCTTTTTGCGTGGCATTACCCCAAAGTAAACTGCTCTATTGCCAGCCCTTAAAAGGGCTTTTTGCGGGGCATGCCCCAAAGAATTCAGCTCTTTTACCAGCCCTTAAAAGGGCTTTTGGTGGGGCTTTGTCACAAAGTAATCAGCTCTTTTGCATCTAATCTACATCCCCCTACACCGCGGCCACCTATAATAAATGTATTAACCCCTAATCTAATCCCCCTACACCGCCGCCGCCTATATTAAACACATTAACCCCTAATCTAATCCCCCTACACCGCCGCCACCTATATTAAACACATTAACCCCTAATTTAATCCCACTACACCGCCGCCAGCTATATTAATTATATTAACCCTAATTATATTAGGGTTAATATAGTTGATATAGTTATTATATTATATATATTAACTATATTAACCCTAACTATATTAGGGTTAATATAGTTAATATCGTTATTATATTATCTATATATTAAGTATAATAATCCTATCTAACTCTAACATCCCTAACTAAACTCTTATTAAAATAAATCTAATATTAATATTATTAATTAAAATATTCCTATTTAAATCTAAATACTTACCTATAAAATAAACCCTAAGATAGCTACAATGTAATTAATAATTACATTGTAGCTATTTTAGGGTTTATATTTATTTTACAGGTAACTTGGTATTTATTTTAACTAGGTACAATAGCTATTAAATAGTTAATAACTATTTAATAGCTACCTAGTTAAAATAATTACCAATTTACCTGTAAAATAAATCCTAACCTAAGTTACAAATACACCTACACTATCAATAAATTAAATAAACTACAAATATCTAAACTAAAATACAATAAAATAATCTAAACTAAATTACACAAAAAAACAAACACTAAATTACAAAAAATAAAAAAAATATTACAAGATTTTTAAGCTAATTACACCTATTCTAAGCCCCCTAATAAAATAATAAACCTCCAAAATAAAAAAAAATTCCCTGCCCTATTCTAAATTAAAAAAGTTAGCTCTTTTACCTTATCAGCCCTTAAAAGGGCCTTTTGCGGGCATGCCCCAAAGAAAACTGCTCTTTTGCCTGAAAAAAAAACACAATACCACCCGCCAACATTACAACCCACTACCCACATACCCCTAATCTAACCCAAACCCCCCTTAAATAAACCTAACACTACCCCCCTGAAGATCTCCCTACCTTGTATTCACCCCGCCGGGCAGAACTCTTCATCCGATCCGGGCGATGTCTTCAAGCAAGCGGCAGAGAAGTCTTCTTCCATCCGGGCGATGTCTTCAAGCAAGCGGCAGAGAGTCTTCTTCCATCCGGTGATGTCTTCCAGCAAAGCGGCATTCTCAATCTTCTCCGCCGCGGAGCATCCATCCGGCACGACGACTTCCCGACGAATGAGGTTCCTTTAAATGACGTCATCCAAGATGGCGTCCGTCGAATTCCGATTAGCTGATAGGATTCTATCAGCCGATCGGAATTAAGGTAGAAAAATTCAAGTTCAATCCGATTGGCTGAACCAATCAGCCAATCAGATTGAAGATGCCGCTTTGCTGGAAGACATCACCGGATGGAAGAAGACTCTCTGCCGCTTGCTTGAAGACATCGCCCGGATGGAAGAAGACTCTCTGCAGGTTGATTGAAGACATCGCCCGGATCGGATGAAGAGTTCTGCTCGGCTGGGTGAATACAAGTTAGGGAGATCTTCAGGGGGGTAGTGTTAGGTTTATTTAAAGGGGGTTTGGGTTAGATTAGGGGTATGTGGGTGGTGGGTTGTAATGTTGGGGGGTGGTATTGTGGGGATTTTTTCAGGCAAAAGAGCAGTTTTCTTTGGGGCATGCCCCGCAAAAGGCCCTTTTAAGGGCTGGTAAGGTAAAAGAGCTAACTTTTTTAATTTAGAATAGGTCAGGGAAAATTTTTTATTTTGGGGGTTTATTGTTTTATTAGGGGGCTTAGAATAGGTGTAATTAGCTTAAAAATCTTGTAATATTTTTTTTATTTTTTGTAATTTAGTGTTTGTTTTTTTGTGTAATTTAGTTTAGATTATTTTATTGTATTTTAGTTTAGATATTTGTAGTTTATTTAATTAATTGATAGTGTAGGTGTATTTGTAACTTAGGTTAGGATTTATTTTACAGGTAAATTGGTAATTATTTTAACTAGGTAGCTATTAAATAGTTATTAACTATTTAATAGCTATTGTACCTAGTTAAAATAAATACCAAGTTACCTGTAAAATAAATATAACCCCTAAAATAGCTACAATGTTAATTACATTGTAGCTATCTTAGGGTTTATTTTATAGGTAAGTATTTAGATTTAAATAGGAATATTTTAATTAATAATATTAATATTAGATTTATTTTAATAAGAGTTTAGTTAGGGATGTTAGAGTTAGATAGGGTTATTATACTTAATATATAGATAATATAATTACTATATTAACTATATTAACCCTAATATAATTAGGGTTAATATAGTTAATATAGCTGGTGGCGGTGTAGGGGGATTAGATTAGGGGTTAATGTGTTTAATATAGGTGGCGGCGGTGTAGGGGGATGTAGATTAGGGGTTAATGTGTTTAATATAGGCGGTGGCGGTGTAGGGGGATTAAATTAGGGGTTAATACCTTTATTATAGGTGGCCGCGGTGTAGGAGGATGTAGATTAGATGCAAAAGAGCTGATTACTTTGTGACAAAGCCCCACCAAAAAGCCCTTTTAAGGGCTGGCAATAGAGCTGAATTCTTTGGGGTAATGCCACGCAAAAAGCCCTTTTCAGGGCTATTTGTAGGGTTAGATTTAGGTTTAGTGGTAGGGATAGTTTAGTATTTTAGGGGTTAAATAATTTAATATAGCTGGCGGCGGGGTAGGGGGATTAGATTAGGGGTTAAATAATTTAATATAGCTGGCGGCGGGGTAGGGGGATTAGATTAGGGGTTAAATAATTTAATATAGCTGGCGGCGGGGTAGGGGGATTAGATTAGGGGTTAAATAATTTAATATAGCTGGCGGCGGGGTAGGGGGATTAAATTAGGGGTTAATAATTTTAAAATAGATGGCGGCGGGGTAGGGGCTCACTTTAGGGGGTAGGTAAGGTAGATGGCGGTGGGGTAGGGGCTCACATTAGGGGGTTATAGATTTAATATAGCTGGCGGCGGGGTCCGGGAGCGGCGGTTTAGGGTTTAATAACTTTATTAGGTGGCGTCGGGGTCCGGGAGCGGCGGTTTAGGGGTTAATACATTTTTTATTGTTAGGATAGTGAGGGGGGGATAGCGGATAGAGGGTTAGACGTGTCGGGCTATGTTTGGGAGGCGTGTTAGACAGTGCGGGTGATTTCATACTTTAGTCAGGTTTTGTAGGTGCCGGCAGTTTCTAAAGTGCCGTAAGTCACTGGCGACTCCAGAAATTTGTACTTACACAGATTTCTGGACATCGCTGGTTTGTCAGACTTACGGCACTTTAGCCTCTGACGGCGCCGTATATAGGATAGCTCTAGTTGCGAGCTGAAACTGCGGGCGGCCGGGGTTCCCTCGCTTGCGCCGCAAACTACGCTGCATATCGGATCGCGACCCTAATCTTTTACAGGATGTGATGTAGGGTGGCCACCTTTAGTCAATTTTCTTATAAAATACTGTGTCTTACGCAATAAAATCACACCAATGGATTAAAATACAAATGTCTGCTTCAGGATTCTGATACCTGATTGGTCTGTTTGGTCATAAGTGATTGGTAAAACAGAAGGTGGTAGTTTGCTCGGAACATATATAAATAAAAAATAAAAAAAAAACTTAATCCTGCCCCCCCCTTCAGTGTGCAGGAAAATAAAACCTCTTTCTGCAAAGACAATCATTTCCTCAATTTTACATTGACAATATAAAAAAATATTTATTAAATATTATAAGATATGAGTGGCAGCTCATTTTTTAAATAATACTATGACGTCATTTAAAGGAACCTCATTCGTCGGGAAGTCGTCGTGCCGGATGGATGCTCCGCGGCGGTACTTTGGAGTCTGACATTTTTCCAACTAGATTAAACTGTAATTATAAATAAAGTTATGGATCCTGCACACTTTAAAAATACACACTTTAGAAAAATGGGTAAATCCTTATTTAATATCAATGAAACATCCAAAGTCTTTGCTTATAGTATTAAAACACTATCACCTAGATTATGAGTTTTGCTTTAACAGGGGTGCAGTGCTAACGAGCAGTTTTCCCTCACCGCTCACTTGCAGACAGCGCTGGTATTACGGGGTTTTTACAAACCCGGCGTTAACCACAAAAAAGTGAGCGAAGAGCAAAATTTAGCTCCACATCTCACCTCAATACTAGTGCTGCTTACGGTAGCGGTGAGCAGGTAAAACGTGCTCATGCACGATTTCCCCATAGGAATCAATTTAGGAGAGCCGGCTGAAAAAATACCTAACACCTGCAAAAAAAGCAGCGTTCAGCTTCTAACACAGCCCCATTGATTCCTATGGGGAAATACATTTTATGTCTACACCTAACACCCTAACATGAACCCCGAGTCTAAACACCCCTAATCTTACACTTATTAACCCCTAATCTGACGTCCCCAACATCGCCGACACCTAACTACATTTATTAACCCCTAATCTGCCGCCCCCAACGTCATCGCCACTATATTAAATGTATTAACCCCTAAACCTAAGTCTAACCCTAACCCCCCCTAACTGAAATATAATTTTAAAAAAATCTAAATAAAATTACTATCATTAACTAAATTATTCCTATATAAAACTAAGTACTTACCTGTAAAATAAACCCTAAGATAGCTACAATATAACGAATAGTTACATTGTATCTATCTTAGGGTTTATTTGTATTTTACAGGCAACTTTGTATTTATTTTAACTAGGTACAATAGTTATTAAATAGTTATTAACTATTTAATAACTACCTAGTTAAAATAAAGACAAATTTACCTGTAAAATAAAACCTAGCCTATATTAAAATTACACCTAACTCTACACTATAATTAAATTAATTACCTAAACTAAATACAATTAATTACAATTTAAATAAATTATCTAAAGTACTAAAAAAAACCAACACTAAATTACAGAAAATAATAAAATAATTACAAGAATTTTAAACTAATTACAGTTACTCTAATCCCCCTAACAAAATAAAAAAGCCCCCCAAAATAAAAAAGCCCTACCCTACACTAAATTACAAATAGCCCTTGAAAGGGCCTTTTGTGGGGCATTGCCCCAAAGTAATCAGCTCTTTTACCTGTAAAAAAAAGTACAAATACCCCTACCAACATTAAAACCCACCACCCACACAACCAACCCTACTCTAAAAACCCCCCAATCCCCTCTTAAAAAACCTAACACTAACCCCTTGAAGATCACCCTACCTTGAGAAGTCTTCACCCAACCGGGCCGAAGTCCTCCACGAAGCCAGCAGAAGTGGTCCTCCAGACAGGCAGAGGTGGTCCTCCAGATGGGCAGAAGTCTTCATCCAGGCGGCATCTTCTATCTTCATCCATCCAACGCGGAGCCTTCTCTTCCTTTAAATGACGTCATCAAAGATGGCATCCCTTCAATTCCGATTGGCTGATAGAATTCTATCAGCCAATCAGAATTAAGGTAGAAAAAATCCTATTGGCTGATGCAATCAGCTAATAGGATTGAGCTCACATTCTATTGGCTGATCCAATCAGCCAATAGAATGCCAGCTCAATCCTATTGGCTGATTGGATCAGCCAATAGGATTGAACTTCAGTCCTATGGGCTGATTGCATCAGCCAATAGGATTTTTTCTACCTTAATTCCGATTGGCTGATCTTGGATGACGTCATTTAAAGGAACCTTCATTCTTCAGTTGGCCGTCGTTTGAAGAGGATGCTCCGTGTCGGATGTCTTGAAGATGGAGGCGCTCCGCGCCGGATAGATGAAGATAGAAGATGCCGCCTGGATGAAGACTTCTGCCCGTCTGGAGGACCACTTCTGCCGGCTTCGTGAAGGACTTCGGCCCGGTTAGGTGAAGACTTCTCAAGGTAGGGTGATCTTCAAGGGGTTAGTGTTAGGTTTTTTTAAGGGGGGATTGGGTGGGTTTTAGAGTAGGGTTGGTTGTGTGGGTGGTGTGTTTTAATGTTGGGGGGGGGTATTTGTACTTTTTTTTACAGGTAAAAAAGCTGATTACTTTGGGGCAATGCCCTGCAAAAGGCCCTTTTAAGGGCTATTTGTAATTTAGTGTAGGGTAGGGCTTTTTTATTTTGGGGGGCTTTTTTATTTTGTTAGGGGGATAAGAGTACGTGTAATTAGTTTAAAATTCTTGTAATTATTTTATTATTTTCTGTAATTTAGTGGGGGGGGGGTTGTACTTAATTGTAATTAATTGTATTTAGCTTAGGTAATTAATTTAATTATAGTGTAGTTTTAGGTGTAATTGTAACATAGGTTAGGTTTTATTTTACAGGCAAATTTGTATTTATTTTAACTAGGTAGTTATTAAATAGTTAATAACTATTTAATAACTATTGTACCTAGTTAAAATAAATACAAACTTGCCTGTAAAATAAAAATAAACCCTAAGCTAGATACAATGTTACTATTAGTTATATTATAGCTAGCTTAGGGTTTATTTTACAGGCAAGTATTTAGTTTTAAATAGGAATAATTTAGTTAATGATAGTAATTTTATTTAGATTTATTAAAATTATATTTCAGTTAGGGGGGTTAGGTTTAGGGTTAGACTTAGGTTTGGGGTTAATACATTTAATATAGTGGCGGCGAAGTTGGGGCAGCAGGTTAGGGGTTAATAAATGTAGGTGGGTGGCAGCGATGTTAGGGACGGCAGATTAGGGGTTAATAATATTAAACTAGTGTTTGCGATGCAGGAGTGCAGCGGTTTAGGGGTTAATATGTTTATTATAGTGGCGGCGATGTCCGGTTCGGCATATTAGGGGTTAAAATATTTATTTTAGTGTTTGCAATGTGGGGGGGCCTTGGTTTAGGGGTTAATAGGTAGTTTATGGGTGTTAGTGTACTTTTTAGCACTTTAGTTAAGAGTTTTATGCTACGGTGTTGTAGTGTAAAACTCTTAACTACTGACTTTAAAATGCGGTACCAGTCTTGACAGGAGCGGGTGTACCGCTTACTTTTTGTCAGACTCATAATACCGGCGCTATGCAAGTCCCATTGAAAATATAGGATACGCAATTTACGTAAGTGGATTTGCGGTATTTCCGAGTCCGGCCAAAAAAGTGAGCGGTGAGCCTTTCATTTCCAAACTCGTAATACTAGCGGGCGTTAAAAAGCAGCATTGGGACCTCTCAATGTTGCTTTTTAACCCTAATGCACAACTCGTAATCTAGCCGTATGATTGGGCATCACCAATCATAAAATAAAACCATAAAGGTAGGTTGCCTGTGAATACTGCCTATATTTTCCATAACTTGTCTTTATAGACACCCACTGTGATATAAAATTTATGAACCATGATCTGCCAATTTCTTGGTCTGTTAATACACAATTGTTGGAGTTATATATGTGTTTACCAGATGTCAATGATTACTTAATAGACATATTATATAGCCACAATTTATAGTTACAATAAAAACTTCATACAATAACTGACACTTAATGGTTAACACTAAACAGTTAGTATAGCATTATCTTTTGGTTTAAAGTAATTAAGTATATTTCAGCTCCTTATAAATCATTTCAGGCAGTTGAAAAAATGTCGACACTCTATATACACCACTCTATCCGAAACCAGACATCGACAATTGAGTTTCATTCAAAAGGTAATATATCTAGGTAATATCCAGGCACTTAAGGGTCAATTACCCCAATGTATATATTACTTTATCTAGTTAAAATCTTAAGTTTATTTATAAAAAAATATTAATGTCAATAAATGCTATATTTAGTGTAGGAAAATGGAGTAAGTACCTAATCTATGCAACTATCTCTGCTAATAATATAATATATGTAGCCACACCGATTCAAAAGATACTTGAAGTATAAAAAACATTACACAAAATCAAAACCAGCCTTTAATAGTTGTGGTCATAACAAACATTTTTTAAAGATTCTATTTAGAGAACATAAGTCCAACAATTAGGGTTAAGCAGTACCATTTTGCTTGGTGTAAAAGGCCATTATTTAAAGGGATAGTCAAGTCCAAAAAAAACTTTCAGGATTTAAATAGGGCATGTAATTTTAAAGGGATACTGAACCCAAATGTTTTCTTTCTCCCCTCTTCAATCCATCCTAAATGCCTCTGCTAGGCTAATCCACCTCTCCTGATGCTCTGTATCTGCTGCACCTCTCTGCGAGTCCCTTCACTGGCTCCCCATCCACAGCAGAATTAAATTCAAAATTCTCATCCTGACCTACAAAGCCCTTACCAACGCAGCCCCCCCCTACCTGTCCTCACTCATCAGGAAATATACTCCAGCCCGCCCCCTAAGATCCGACAATGACCTGCTCCTTGCATCTTCTACCATCACCTCCTCCCATGCTAGGCTACAGGACTTCTCTCGTGCAGCACCAACCATCTGGAATGCACTTCCTAGAGCTGTCAGACTCTCCCCTAACCTTTCCTCCTTTAAACGCTCCCTAAAGACCTTTCTGTTCATGGAAGCCTATCACCAAATCAGTAACTAATTAATTTTACTTGCTTAACTGCTGCCCCATCTAACTCCACACTAATATCATTCTCACCTTTGTAGTCCCCACCTCCTGTTTCTCACCCTCCTGCCATCTAGATTGTAAGTTCCCACGGGAACAGCGCCCTCAATTGCCCCTGTTTGTTTGTTAAACTTTGTCTGGTGTCTTTTATATTGTATTGTACTGTACTTTTATCTTTGTACCCATGGACAGCGATGCAGAATCTGTTGGAGCTTTATAAATAAATAATAATAATAATAATAATAATGCCATTTTGCTTGGCATAAAAGGCCATTATTTAAAGGGACAGTCAAGTCCAAAAAAAACTTTCAGGATTTAAATAGGGCATGTAATTTTAAAGGGACACTGAACCCAAATGTTTTCTTTTGTGATTCAGATAGAGCGTGCAATTTTAAGCAACTTTCTAATTTACACCTATTATCAATTTTTCTTCGTTCTCTTGCTTTCTTTATTTGAAAAGGAAGGCATCTTAGCTATTTTTTTGTTCAGAACCATAGAAAGCACGTTTTTATTGGAGGGTGAATTTATCCACCAATCAGTAAGAACAACCCAGTTTGTTCACCATAAATGGGCCGGCATCTAAACTTACATTCTTGCATTTCAAATAAAGATACCAAGAGAATGAAGACAATTTGATAATAGGAGTCAATTATAAAGTTGCTTAAAATTGCATGCTCTATCTGAATCACAAAAGAAAAAATCTGGGTTCAGTGTCCCTTTAAACAACTTCCTAATTTTCTTTTATCACCAATTTTGCTTTGTTCACTTGGTATTCTTAGTTGAAAGCTAAACCTAGGAGGTTCATATGCTAATTTATTAGACCTTAAAGACTGCCTCTAATCTGAATGCATTTTGACCACTAGAGGGCGTTAGTTCATGTGTTTCATATAGATAACATTGAGCTCATGCACGTGAAGTGACCTAGGAGTGAGCACTGATTGGCTAAAGTGCAAGTCTGTCAAAAGAACTGAAATAAGGGGGCAGTCAGCAGAAGCTTAGATACAAGGTAATTACAGAGGTAAAACTTGTATTAATATAACCGTGTTGGTTATGCAAAACTAGGGAATGGGTAATAAAGGGATTATCTTTCTTTTTAAACAACAAAAATTCTGTCCCTTTAAATATTTGACTTTTTTAAAATTCTAAATTTTCCCTTTGCATTCCTGGAGATGTAAGTCAAAATAAAAAATTGAACTGACAAATAAACAGGAACAGTGCAAAATAAGCACTAAAAAAAAGGTATATTCTCACCAAGACCTCTAGTGATATTATCAATAAACATATTGTTCTAAACAAGCCCCAGTGATGATCCCTGAGGCGCTTCACTCACAAACCTCCTTGGAATCTGTATAATTCACAATTTTGCTTTTATCAACTCAACTACTTTAGTTTCTGGCTCTGATAAAACAAATTAATTAGTTTATAGTATGGCTCAGTGGCAAAAGTCCTCATGCCTTTATCTCCTTATGAATATCTACCACCTTTTATTTTAAGTCTAATTTTATTACTTTAGTAGTGTATCTAAAAAATTGTATGTATTGTTTTGTATGTATGTGTATTATTGGCACGTTTCACTTCCTTCTTCCTCTTTAAAAAAAATGAAAAAAATCACAGGAATTCTTCTAAAACTTCACATCCCTCACAGGCCTACATATAGGACTCCATTTAAGTAGCTGCAAATCAAACGTTGGAGTACCTTCGTCTGCAGTCTCGCATGAGCAAGCCAGAAGACGATAGTTACAAAGCAGCAGTCAACTCTTAACTGACATCTTGCAATCCACCCGGACTTGTATGAACAGGGTGATTGACAGCCGTGCGTGAGCATGAGGCAGGTTTGCACAAGCAGTGGCTTGTACAATGATAAATACGGGCAGCGTATTGCTGCATGCTAGCCTGGATGCTAGGTGAATAGGGGCAGAGATGTCCAACCTTTTTCCGAAGCAGGAATGGATCATCAGTGGTAGTTAAAAGGGGTTGTGGGAAGTTCTATACACTCATATTCATTACTGTAGCACCCCTAAGTTCTCTAAGCAGAGTGACACAAAGAGTAAAGATAGGGAGAAGGATAATAAATTAAATAAATATAGGAAAAACCCCTGCACCCAGCTTTAAATTACCCTTCCCCCCCCCACACACACACACACACCATCTCCAATTGTATTGTCAAGTTGGGAACTATTCCAAGAGAAAACAGAAGAACCAGGACTAGGAAATGTTAAGGAAAGTGCTGCAAAGTCAAGAAGTCTAATCTGATGATGTGATCACATTGTTCACAGAGGGGTACAAAGCTTTGTATCTGGTCTGAGGTAAGGATGTGGCTTACAGAAAGCGTAAAGAGCCAGGCATCTGAACTGAGGTCTGATGAAAGCATGTAGCTCACAGAGGGTGCAGGGCTGAGGATCTGATCTGAGGTCTGATTCAAGGACATGACTCACAGAAAGGGTAAAAAGACAGGGGTCTCTGATCTGAGGTCTGATGTAAGGATGTGGCTCACAGAAAAAGTAAAGAGCCAGGGGTCTCTGATCTGAGGTCTGATGTAAGGATGTGGCTCACAGAAAGAGTAAAGATCAAGGGATCTCTGATCTAAGGTTTGATGTAAGGATGTAGCTCAAAGAAAGAGTAATGAGCCAGAGGTCTCTGATATGAAGTCTGATGTAAGGATGTGGCTTACAGAAAGGGTAAAGAGCCAGAGGTCTCTGATTTGAGGTCTGATGTAAGGATATGGCTTACAGAAAGGGTAAAGAGCCAGAGGTCTCTGATTTGAGGTCTGATATAAAGAAGCGGCTTACAGAAAGGGTAAAGAGCCAGGGATCTCTGATCTAAAATCTGATGTAAGTATGTGGCTTACAGAAAGAGTAAAGAGCCAGGGGTCTCTGATCTGAGGTCTGATGTAAGGATGTGGCTCAAAGATAGGGTAAATATCCAGGGGTCTCTGACCTGAGGTCTGATGTAAGGATGTGGTTCACAGAAAGAGTAAAGGGCCAGGGGTTTCTTATCTGGGGTCTGATGTAAGGATGTGGCTCACAGAAAGAGTAAAGAGCCAGGGGGCTCTGATATGAGGTTTGATGTAAAGATGTGGCTCACAGAAAGAGTAATGAGCCAGAGGTCTCTGATATGAAGTCTGATGTAAGGATGTGGCTCACAGAAAGGGTAAAGAGCCAGGGATCACTGATCTGAGGTCTGATGTAAGGATGTGGCTTACAGAAAGAGTAAAGAGCCAGGAGTCTTTGATCTGAGGTTTGATGTAAGGATGTGGCTCACAGAAAGAGTAAAGAGCCAGGGGTGGTTTGATGTAAGGATGTGGCTCACAGAAAGAGTAAAGAGCCAGGGGTCTCTGATCTGAGGTCTGATGTAAGGATGTGGCTCACAGAAAGAGTAAAGAGCCAGGGGTCTCTTATCTGGGGTATGATGTAAAGATGTGGCTTACAGAAAGAGTAAAGAGCCAGGGGTCTCTGATATGAGGTTTAATGTAAGGATGTGGCTCACAGAAAGAGTAAAGAGCCAGTGGTCTCTGATCTGAGGTTTGATGTAAGGATGTGGCTCAAAGAAAGAGTAAAGGGCCAGGGGTCTCTGATCTGAGGTCTGATGTAAGGCTGTGGCTCACAGAAAGGGTAAAGAGCCAGGGGTCTCTGATCTGAGGTCTGATTCAAGGACATGACTCACAGAAAGGGTAAAGAGCCAGAAGTCTCTGAAATGAGGTCTTATGTAAGGATGTGGCTTACAGAAAGGGTAAAGAGCCAGGGTTCTCTGATCTGAGGCCTGATACAAGTATGTGGCTTACAGAAAGGGTAAAGAGCCAGGGGTCTCTTATCTGGGGTCTGATGCAAGGATGTGGCTTACAGAAAGGGTAAAGAGCCAGGGGTCTCTTATCTGGGGTCTGATGTAAGGTGTGGCTTACAGAAAGGATAAAGAGTCAGGGGTCTCTGATCTGAGGCTTGATGTAAGGATGTGGCTCACAGAAAGGGTAAAGAGCCAGGGGTCTCTGATCTGAGGTCTGATGTAAGGATGTGGCTCACAGAAAGAGTAAAGATCCAGGGGTCCCTGATCTGAGGTCTGATGTAAGTATGTGGCTCACAGAAAGAGTAAAGAGCCAGGAGTCTCTGATCTGAGGTCTGATGTAAGGATGTGGCTCACAGAAAGAGTAAAGAGTCAGGGGTCTCTTATCTGGGGTCTGATGTAAGGATGTGGCTCACAGAAAGAGTAAAGAGCCAGGGGTCTCTGATCTGAGGTTTGATGTAAGGATGTGGCTCACAGAAATAGTAAAGAGCCAATGGTCTCTGATCTGAGGTTTGATGTAAGGATGTGGCTCACAGAAAGAGTAAAGAGCCAGGGGTCTCTGATCTGAAGTCTGATGTAAGGATGTGGCTCACCGAAAGGGTAAAGAGCCAGAGGTCTCTGAAATTAGGTCTTATGTAAGAATGTGGCTTACAGAAAGGGTAAAGAGCCAGGGTTCTCTGATCTGAGGCCTGATGTAAGGATGTGGCTCACAGAAAGAGTAAAGAGTCAGGGGTCTCTTATCTGGGGTCTGATGTAAGGATGTGGCTCACAGAAAGAGTAAAGAGCCAGGGGTCTCTGATCTGAGGTTTGATGTAAGGATGTGGCTCACAGAAATAGTAAAGAGCCAATGGTCTCTGATCTGAGGTTTGATGTAAGGATGTGGCTCACAGAAAGAGTAAAGAGCCAGGGGTCTCTGATCTGAAGTCTGATGTAAGGATGTGGCTCACAGACAGAGTAAAGAGCTAGGGGTTTCTTATCTGGGGTCTGATGTAAGGCTGTGGCTCACAGAAAGGGTAAAGAGCCAGGGGTCTCTGATCTGAGGTCTGATTCAAGGACATGACTCACCGAAAGGGTAAAGAGCCAGAGGTCTCTGAAATTAGGTCTTATGTAAGAATGTGGCTTACAGAAAGGGTAAAGAGCCAGGGTTCTCTGATCTGAGGCCTGATGCAAGGATGTGGCTCACAGAAAGAGTAAATAGCCAGGGGTCTCTGATCTGTGGTTTGATGTATGGATTTGGCTCACAGAAAGAGTAAAGAGCCAGGGGTCTCTGATCTGAGGTCTGATGTAAGGATGTGGCTCACAGAAAGAGTAAAGATCCAGAAGTCTCTTATCTGAGGTCTGATGTAAGGATGTGGCTCACAGAAAGAGTAAAGATCCAGGAGTCTCTGATCTGAGGTCTGATATAAGGATGTGGCTCACAGAAAGAGTAAAGAGCCAGGGGTCTCTGATCTGAGGTCTGATGTAAGGATGTGACTCACAGAAAGAGTAAAGAGCCAGGGGTCTCTTATCTGGGGTATGATGTAAAGATGTGGCTTACAGAAAGAGTAAAGAGCCAGGGGTCTCTGATATGAGGTTTAATGTAAGGATGTGGCTCACAGAAAGAGTAAAGAGCCAGTGGTCTCTGATCTGAGGTTTGATGTAAGGATGTGGCTCAAAGAAAGAATAAAGGGCCAGGGGTCTCTGATCTGAGGTCTGATGTAAGGCTGTGGCTCACAGAAAGGGTAAAGAGCCAGGGGTCTCTGATCTGAGGTCTGATTCAAGGACATGACTCACAGAAAGGGTAAAGAGCCAGAAGTCTCTGAAATGAGGTCTTATGTAAGGATGTGGCTTACAGAAAGGGTAAAGAGCCAGGGTTCTCTGATCTGAGGCCTGATACAAGTATGTGGCTTACAGAAAGGGTAAAGAGCCAGGGGTCTCTTATCTGGGGTCTGATGCAAGGATGTGGCTTACAGATAGGGTAAAGAGCCAGGGGTCTCTTATCTGGGGTCTGATGTAAGGTGTGGCTTACAGAAAGGATAAAGAGCCAGGGGTCTCTGATCTGAGGCTTGATGTAAGGATGTGGCTCACAGAAAGGGTAAAGAGCCAGGGGTCTCTGATCTGAGGTCTGATGTAAGGATGTGGCTTACAGAAAGGGTAAAGAGCCAGGGATCGCTGATCTGAGGTCTGATGTAAGGATGTGGCTCACAGAAAGAGGAAAGAGCCAGGGGTCTCTGATTTGAGATTTGATGTATGGATTTGGCTCACAGAAAGAGTAAAGAGCCAGGGGTCTCTGATCTGAGGTCTGATGTAAGGATGTGGCTCACAGAAAGAGTGAAGATCCAGGGGTCCCTGATCTGAGGTCTGATGTAAGTATGTGGCTTACAGAAAGAGTAAAGAGCCAGGAATCTCTGATCTGAGGTCTGATTCAAGGACATGACTCACCGAAAGGGTAAAGAGCCAGAGGTCTCTGAAATTAGGTCTTATGTAAGAATGTGGCTTACAGAAAGGGTAAAGAGCCAGGGTTCTCTGATCTGAGGTCTGATTCAAGGACATGACTCACCAAAAGGGTAAAGAGCCAGAGGTCTCTGAAATTAGGTCTTATGTAAGAATGTGGCTTACAGAAAGGGTAAAGAGCCAGGGTTCTCTGATCTGAGGCCTGATGCAAGGATGTGGCTCACAGAAAGAGTAAATAGCCAGGGGTCTCTGATCTGAGGTTTGATGTATGGATTTGGCTCACAGAAAGAATAAAGAGCCAGGGGTCTCTGATCTGAGGTCTGATGTAAGGATGTGGCTCGCAGAAAGAGTAAAGATCCAGGAGTCTCTGATCTGAGGTCTGATATAAGGATGTGGCTCACAGAAAGAGTAAAGAGCCAGGGGTCTCTGATCTGAGGTCTGATGTAAGGATGTGACTCACAGAAAGAGTAAAGAGCCAGGGGTCTCTTATCTGGGGTATGATGTAAAGATGTGGCTTACAGAAAGAGTAAAGAGCCAGGGGTCTCTGATATGAGGTTTAATGTAAGGATGTGGCTCACAGAAAGAGTAAAGAGCCAGTGGTCTCTGATCTGAGGTTTGATGTAAGGATGTGGCTCAAAGAAAGAGTAAAGGGCCAGGGGTCTCTGATCTGAGGTCTGATGTAAGGCTGTGGCTCACAGAAAGGGTAAAGAGCCAGGGGTCTCTGATCTGAGGTCTGATTCAAGGACATGACTCACAGAAAGGGTAAAGAGCCAGAAGTCTCTGATCTGAGGCCTGATACAAGTATGCGGCTTACAGAAAGGGTAAAGAGCCAGGGGTCTCTTATCTGGGGTCTGATGCAAGAATGTGGCTTACAGAAAGGGTAAAGAGCCAGGGTTCTCTGATATGAGGTCTGATATAAGGATGCGGCTTACAGAAAGGGTAAAGAGCCAGGGGTCTGTTATCTGGGGTCTGATGTAAGGATGTGGCTTACAGAAAGGATAAAGAGTCAGGGGTCTCTGAAATGAGGTCTTATGTAAGGATGTGTCTTACAGAAAGGGTAAAGAGTCAGAGTTCTCTGATCTGAGGCCTGATGCAAGGATGTGGCTCACAGAAAGGGTAAAGAGCCAGGGATCTGTTATCTGGGGTCTGATGTAAGGATGTGGCTTACAGAAAGGATAAAGAGCCAGGGGTCTCTGATCTGAGGTCTGATGTAAGGATGTGGTTTACAGAAAGGGTAAAGAGCCAGGGGTCTCTGATCTGAGGTTTGATGTAAGGATGTGGCTCACAGAAAGGGTAAAGAGCCAGGGGTCTCTTATCTGAAGTGTAATGTAAGGATGTGGCTCACAGAAAGAGTAAAGAGCCAGGGGTCTCTGATCTGAGGTCTGATGCAAGGATGTGGCTCACAGAAAGAGTAAAGGGCCAGAAGACTGATCTGAGGTCTGATGTAAGGATGTGGCTCACAGAAAGGGTGAAGAGCCAGGAGTCTCTTATCTGGGGTCTGATGTAAGGATGTGGCTCACAGAAAGAGTAAAGAGCCAGGGGTCTCTTATGTGGTGTATGATGTAAGGCTGTGGCTCACAGAAATGGTAAAGAGCCAGGGGTCTCTTATTTGAGGTCTGATGTAAGGATGTGACTCACAGAAAGGGTAAAGAGCCAGAGGTCTCTCATATGAGGTCTGATGTTAGGATGTGGCTTACAGAAATAGTAAAGAGCCAGGTGTCTCTGATCTAATGTCCGATGTTAGGATGTGACTCACAGAAAGGGTAAAGAGCCATAGGTATCTGATATGAGGTCTGATGTAAAGAGGTGGCTTACAGAAAGGGTACAGAGCCAGGGATCTCTATTCTGAGGTCTGATGTAAGGATGTGGCTCACAGATAGGGTAAAAAGCCAGGGGTCTCTGATCTGGGGTGTTGGTGATATTCACTCTGGACTGAGTA
Organism: Bombina bombina; assembly: GCF_027579735.1. Classification (NCBI taxonomy): domain Eukaryota; kingdom Metazoa; phylum Chordata; class Amphibia; order Anura; family Bombinatoridae; genus Bombina; species Bombina bombina. The sequence continues at coordinate 220,430,016 of NC_069505.1, read as the reverse complement.
ACTCTTCAGACCACGACAGGTTAAAGAGGGTTTGTTTATTGAAAAACACACTGCAGTGAGGAGAGAATGAATACAAAGTTTTCTCTGGGGGGGTCAGTCCCCTTCCCAAACATTTATACACAGGAGGCAGGGCATTCCTGGACTCCATATCTAGGCTAATACAGTTTATGATTGGATAGCTAAAATGCAAGGGTTTTTACCAAATATGGTTATAACATAAGTAAAAAAATACAGTTAGACAGAATTCTATTCACTAAATTCTATTCTTCAAAGTAGGTGGTTTAACTGTCTGACCGTATATCAAAAAAGGGCAAAGGTCAGGGATGAACTAATGTCTGCTCTTATGTTAACTTACGGCTAGACTTAGAGTTCTGCGGCCAAAGGGGTGCGTTAGCTACATGTGTATTTTCCCCCCCGCACCTTTTAAATACAGCTGGTATTTAGAGTTCACAGAATTGCTGCGTTAGGCTCCAAAAAGGGAGCGTAGAGCATAATTTACCGCCACTGCAACTCTAAATACCAGCGGTGCTTACGGACGCGGCCAGCTTCAAAAACGTGCTCATGCACGATTCCCCCATAGGAAACAATAGGGCAGTTTGAGCTAAAAAAAAACATAACACCTGCAAAAAAGTAGCATTCAGCTCCTAAAGCATCCCCATTGTTTCCTATGGGAAAACACTTCCTATGTCTGCACCTAACACCCTAACATGTACCCCGAGTCTAAACACCCCTAACCTTACACTTATTAACCCCTAATCTGCTGCCCCCGCTATCGCTGACCCCTGCATATTTTTTTAACCCCTAATCTGCCGCTCCGTACACCGCCGAAACCTACGTTATCCCTATGTACCCCTAATCTGCTGCCCCTAACACCGCCGACCCCTATATTATATTTATTAACCCCTAATCTGCCGCCCCCAAAGTCGCCACCACCTACCTACAATTATTAACCCCTAATAACCTCACCGCTACTCTGATAAATGTATTAACCCCTAAAGCTAAGTCTAACCCTAACACCCCCCTAAGTTAAATATAATTTTAATCTAACAAAATAAAATAAATCTTATTAAATAAATGAATCCTATTTAAAGCTAAATACTTACCTGTAAAATAAACCCTAATATAGCTACAATATAAATAATAATTATATTGTAGCTATTTTAGGATTAATATTTATTTTACAGGCAACTTTGTATTTATTTTAACCAGGTACAATAGCTATTAAATAGTTAATAACTATTTAATAGCTACCTAGTTAAAAATTACCTGTAAAATAAATCCTAACCTAAGTTACAATTAAACCTAACACTACACTATCAATAAATTAATTAAATAAACTATCTACAATTATCTACAATTAAATCAACTAAACTAAATTACAAAAAAACAAACACTAAATTACAAAAAATAAAAAAGATTACAAGAATTTTAAACTAATTACACCTACTCTAAGCCCCCTAAAAAAAATAACAAAGCCCCCAAAATAAAAAAATGCCCTACCCTATTCTAAAATAAAAATTGTAAAGCTCTTTTACCTTACCAGCCCTTAAAAGGGCCTTTTGCGGGGCATGCCCCAAAGAATTCTGCTCTTTTGCCTATAAAAAAACCATACAATACCCCCCCAACATTACAACCCACAACCCACATACCCCTAATCTAACCCAAACCGCCTTAAATAAACCTAACACTAATCCCCTGAAGATCTCCCTACCTTGTTTTCACCACGCCGGGTATCACCGATCTGTCCAGAAGAGGGTCCGAAGTCTTCATCGTATCCGGCAAGAAGAGCTCCTCCAGAGGTTCCAAAGTCTTCCTCCTATCCGGGCAGAAGAGGACATCCGGACCGGCAGACATCTTCATCCAAGCGGCATCTTCTATCTTCTTCCATCCGGCGCGAAGCGGGTCCATCTTCAAGCAGCCGACGCGGAGCCATCCTTCTTCACCGACGGACTAACGACGAATGAAGGTTCCTTTAAGGGATGTCATCCAAGATGGCGTCCCTCGAATTCCGATTGGCTGATAGGATTCTATCAGCCAATCGGAATTAAGGTAGGAAAAATCTGATTGGCTGATTGAATCAGCCAATCAGATTCAAGTTCAATCCAATTGGCTGATCCAATCAGTCAATCAGATTGAGCTCACATTCTATTGGCTGTTCCGATCAGCCAATAGAATGGGAGCTCAATCTGATTGGCTGATTGGATCAGCCAATCGGATTGAACTTGAATCTGATTGGCTGATTCAATCAGCCAATCAGATTTTTCCTACCTTAATTCCGATTGGCTGATAGAATCCTATCAGCCAATCGGAATTCGAGGGACGCCATCTTGGATGACGTCCCTTAACCCCTTAATGACCACAGCACTTTTCCATTTTCTGTCCGTTTGGGACCAAGGCTATTTTTTACATTTTTGAGGTGTTTGTGTTTAGCTGTAATTTTCCTCTTACTCATTTACTGTACCCACACATATTATATACCGTTTTTCTCGCCATTAAATGGACTTTCTAAAGATACCATTATTTTTATCATATCTTATAATTTACTATAAAAAAATTATAAAATATGAGGAAAAAATGGAAAAAAACACACTTTTTCTAACTTTGACCCCCAAAATCTGTTACACATCTACAACCACCAAAAAACACCCATGCTAAATAGTTTCTAAATTTTGTCCTGATTTTAGAAATACCCAATGTTTACATGTTCTTTGCTTTTTTTGTAAACTATAGGGCCATAAATACAAGTAGCACTTTGCTATTTCCAAACCATTTCTTTTCAAAATTAGGGCTAGTTACATTAGAACACTGATATCTTTCAGGATTCTCTGAATATCCATTGACATGTATATATTTTTTTTTAGTAGACAATCCAAAGTATTGATCTAGGCCCATTTTGGTATATTTCATGCCACTATTTCACCGCCAAATGCAATCAAATACAAAAAATCGTTCACTTTTCACAAATGTTTTCACAAACATTTGGTTTCTAACTTAAATTATTTACAAACAGCTTGTGCAATTATGGCATAAATGGTTGTAAATTCTTCTCTGGGATCCCCTTTGTTCAGAAATAGCAGACATATATGACTTTGGCGTTGCTTTTTGGTAATTAGAAGGCCGCTAAATGCCACTGCGCACCACACGTGTATTATGCCCAGCAGTGAAGGGGTTAATTAGGGAGCATGTAGGGAGCTTTTTGGGGTAGTTTTAGCTTTAGTGTAGTATAGTAGACAACCCCAAGTATTGATCTAGGCCAATTTTGGTATATTTCATGCCACCATTTCACCGCCAAATGCGATCAAATTAAAAAAAACGTTAAATTTTTCTCACAAGCTCTCACAAACAGCTTGTGCAATTATGGCACAAATGGTTGTAAATGCTTCTCTGGGATCCCCTTTGTTCAGAAATAGCAGACATGTATGGCTTTGGCATTGCTTTTTGGTAATTAGAAGGCCTCTAAATGCCGCTGCGCATCACACGTGTATTATGGCTAGCAGTGAAGGGGTTAATTATGTAGCTTGTAGGGAGCTTGCAGGGTTAATTTTATCTTTAGTGTAGAGCTCAGCCTCCCACCTGAAACATCAGACCCCCTGATCCCTCCCAAACAGCTCTCTTCCCTCCCCCACCCCACAATTGTACCCGCCATCTTAAGTACTGGCAGAAACTCTGCCAGTACTAAAATAAAAGGTATTTGGCCCTTTAAAAAAAAAAAAAAAAAAAAAAGCATATTTACATATGCTGATGTGTAGGATCCCCCCTTAGACCCCAAACTCACTGATCCCCCACCAAACAGCTCTCTAACCCTTCCCCTCTGCCTTAATGGGCGCCATCTTGGGTACTGGCAGCTGTCTGCCAGTACCCAGTTTTGTAAAAAATTTGCCTTTTTTTAAAAAAAATGTCCTTTCTGTAGTGTAGCTTCCCCCCCCCACCAAGACCAACCCCCAACCCCTTCCAGATCCCTTAGATTACATTTTTAATACTTAAACTTTATTAGTTTTTTTTCCTTTTAACTTTATTTTTTTATGTAGTGTAGCGGTTCCCACCCGCTCCCACCCCGTGCACGCGCCCGCCCACCACCCCCGTGCACGCGCGCGCTCCCGTGCGCGCCCCCGTGCGCGCCCCCGTAGGTCCCGCCCCCGATCCCGCCCCCCTCCACTCCACACAGAGCATTGATGGCCGCCCACCCGCCTCCCACGTAAGCTCCCACCAACGATACCGGCCATCGATGTCCGGTGCAGAGAGGGCCACAGAGTGGCTCTCTCTGCATCGGATGGCCAAGGGGGGTTATTGCAGGATGCCTCCATATCGAGGCATCACTGCAATAACCGGAAAGCAGCTGGAAGCGAGCAGGATCGCTTCCAGCTGCTTTCCAGACCAAGGACGTACGCCACACGTCCTCGGTCATTAACTGTATTTTTTTTGAGGACGTGTGGCGTATGTCCTTGGTCATTAAGGGGTTAAAGGAACCTTCATTCGTTGTTAGTTCCTCGGTGAAGAAGGATGGCTCCGCGTCGGCTGCTTGAAGATGGACCCGCTACGCGCCGGATGGAAGAAGATAGAAGATGCCGCTTGGATGAAGATGTCTGTCGGTCCGGATGTCCTCTTCTGCCCGGATAGGAGGAAGACTTTGGACCCTCTGGAGGAGCTCTTCTTGCCGGATACAATGAAGACTTCGGACCCTCTTCTGGACGGATCGGTAATACCCGGCGTGGTGAAGACAAGGTAGGGAAATCTTCAGGGGCTTAGTATTAGGTTTATTTAAGGGGGGTTTGGGTTAGATTAGGGGTATGTGGGTGGTGGGTTGTAATGTTGGGGGGGTATTGTATGTTTTTTTTTTACAGGCAAAAGAGCAGAATTCTTTGGGGCATGCCCCGCAAAAGGCCCTTTTAAGCGCTGGTAAGGTAAAAGAGCTTTACAATTTTTATTTTAGAATAGGGTAGGGCATTTTTTTATTTTTGGGGGCTTTGTTATTTTTTTAGGGGGCTTAGAGTAGGTGTAATTAGTTTAAAATTCTTGTAATCTTTTTTTATTTTTTGTAATTTAGTGTTTTTTTTTTGTAATTTAGTGTTTGCTTTTTTTAATTTAGTTTAGTTGATTTAATTGTAGATAATTGTAGATAGTTTATTTAATTAATTTATTGATAGTGTAGTGTTAGGTTTAATTGTAACTTAGGTTAGGATTTATTTTACAGGTAATTTTGTAATTTTTTTAACTAGGTAGCTATTAAATAGTTATTAACTATTTAATAGCTATTGTACCTGGTTAAAAAAAATACAAAGTTGCCTGTAAAATAAATATTAATCCTAAAATAGCTACAATATAATTATTATTTATATTGTAGCTATATTAGGGTTTATTTTACAGGTAAGTATTTAGCTTTAAATAGGAATACTTTATTTAATAAGAGTTAATTTATTTCGTTAGATTAAAATTATATTTAATTTAGGGGGGTGTTAGGGTTAGGTTTAGACTTAGCTTTAGGGGTTAATACATTTATTATAGTAGCAGTGAGGTCCGGTCGGCAGATTAGGGGTTAATAATTGTAGGTAGGTAGCGGCGACGTTGGGGGGGGGCAGATTAGGGTTAATAAATATTATGTAGGGGTCGGCGATGTTAGGGGCAGCAGATTAGGGGTACATAGGGATAATGTAGGTGGCGGCGGTGTGCGGTCGGCAGATTAGGGGTTAAAAAAATTTAATAGAGTGGCGGCGATGTGGAGGGCCTCGGTTTAGGGGTACATAGGTAGTTTATGGGTGTTAGTGTACTTTAGAGCACAGTAGTTAAGAGATTTATGAACCGGCGTTAGCCCAGAAAGCTCTTAACTCCTGACTTTTTTCTGCGGCTGGAGTCTTGTCGGTAGAGGGTCTACCGCTCACTTCAGCCAAGACTCTAAATACCAGCGTTAGAAAGATCCCATTGAAAAGATAGGATACGCAATTGGTGTAGGGGGTCTGCGGTATGGAAAAATCGCAGCTGGAAAGTGAGCATTAGACCCTTTCCTGACTGACTCTAAATACCAGCAGGCGGTAAAAAACAGCGTTAGGACCCCCTAACGCTGGTTTTGACGGCTAACGCAGAACTCTAAATCTAGGCGAAAGAGAGCTGTGTAAAAAGCATATCATTCTACAAGCTTACTAATTTATGGTATACATACACTCACATATATTTGGCCTACCAGGACAGCAAGGAGCTTGAGTAATCTCATACAAGGATAGGAAGGTATTAGATTTAGAAAGAATAAACAGACATACACTAGCTACCATAAAACAATGCCCCTTAAGCAAGACAGGCCTCTCCTGACTAACAATGCCCGCATAAAATTAATCCATTCAGACCTCACAAAGAACTGCAGAAAAAACAGTTACAGATATTGCTTATTATTTTCAACAGTCCCTCCTCTGATGCTGTTAAATTCTGTGACAATAGCATCAAACAGCAATATGACTTAGTCGGGTGAACTCCATCTCAAATAACAGTTCAGAGGTGTCATGGTCAAAGCAATGGGGCACAAGCAAGGCTGGAGCTTCACAGGAGGGCATCAGTCTGCTGGTTGCTGGGCTGACAAGGTTACAGGGCTTGTGTAGCATTAATTTGAGACAGATTACTACGAGAGAAAGAAAAAAAATTAGTATGACAAAGATTAGCAAACCTTGCAGTATCTGTACCCCCAATTCATGCAGCCATCCTGACAGGCCAAAAGTCAAATCAAAATCCAAAACACTAAACTTAATATCATGCAGGATAGTTAAGTAATAAAACTATAATGTTTCCATTTGTTCTCTCTAAGAATTGAGCTTTGTTTTTCCACATAATTAAAAGATAAGGAAGCAAGTGTGTGTAAACAAAGTGATAGCATAATGAGATATGGCATTACCTGAAACTCAAAACATTGTAATAGGCTGTGGTTTAGAAGCACAAAACCAGCTACTTCATATACACAACATACATTTTATACTCTGCAGCTGGTATAACAAGTCTAAAATAGATTAATATAAAAACAATTTTTTAGTGTACTCTCCCTTTAAGAGACTGGGGTTGCCACAGACATACAGTTTATTGCTTTGAAATCTGTATCTAATAGCTAAACATAAGTATATATGTATTTAAGCACAGTTATATTAACACCTAAACCTTGAATGCTCACTGCTATTGAAATGAATGCAAAACTAATAATCCATCTGAAAATAAACAAAAACAAATAGAGAATGTGGGGAAGGAGCAATATACAAAACCTTCCAGATACATTAGCTAAAATAATTAACCCAATCATCGCTGGGAGAAAATTTAACAAGTACAATTTTTATATGTACTTTACAAAAAAATGAAGCAAAAAATAAAAATGAATGTATAGTAATGTTTCATTGTCAATAGTGTAACGTATACATTGTTGAAATGCCTAATTTAATAGTATTTTAACTAAAAGAACATTAATACAGAGGTACCAAACTCATGGCTATGTGGTATGAAACCACAGATCCAACAGGCACCTGTACCATCAGTGCAGCAGTAACAATAAATGCATTGTCTTGTTCCCATGGGGTGGTATGGCAGACATAACTGGGAACAATGAGAATACCCAAAAATATAAAAGGATAAAAGGATACATGGTGAGTTTGATATACATATAACAATTACACAGTAAGAGAATAAATAAATCATACAAATTGCTAACATTTGAGTGATTACTAAAAGCTTTATACAACAGATAATTCCTTTACACACCAGTAAGAGCATCACTAGGGTGTAAAGGCAGCATATAGAAATTATAATGAAAATAAAAAATCAGTTCATTAGCTTTAAACATTCAGGAAATAATCAAGCACTATCAGAGAATGATACTTCCCAAAGGCTTAGTCTTTATGGATTTCCTTGCCAGTGATAGGATCAGTCTGTGGTGGCACCAATTTGTAGTGAGATCCATAATTTAACTTCTGTGACTTCAGTGGCTGTATTTGTGATAAATAATACACAGACAGGTCCCTTCTACTTTGGCTCCAGAGCTATTTTTCTGGAAAAACTTTCAACCATTATAAGGATCAACAGGTGAGATGGCATGCACTACACGATTATCATTCTTTAACTGTGCAGCAATTACCTGGATATGAAAAGACTTAAGCATTGATGTTAGTTGTATGTCATAGTCTGCAAAATCAACATCACAGATATTATATTTACAGCCTGTTTCTGAGCAATGTTAAACTAATAGTCATCAGCATTTTACACAGGGGGTATTGTAAAATACAGGGTAATTTATGTTTCTCTTTAAAGGGTCAATAAAATTGAACTTTAATGATTTAGATAGGGCATGTTATTCTAAACAACTTTAAATTTCAATTTTATCATCAAATTTGCTCGGTTCGCCTGGTATTCCTTGCTAAAGGCTAAAACTAGGTAGGTTCATAGGCTGATCTCCAAGAACTTATAGGCCGCCTCTTATTTCACTGTCTGGCTGTGAAAGGCTAATTAATGCACTGCTAGTTTAACTGTGCTACCTATACAGCATTCACTGACTCAAGAGTCAGCACTAATTGGTCAAATTGCAAGTTTATAAAAAAGCACTGAGATAAGTGGGTAGTCTGCAGAGATTCGGATACTAAGCAATCACAGGGGCAAAAAAAAGTTTGTCATTACAACCGTGTTGATCATGTAAAACTGGGAAATGGGTAACAAAGGGACCATCTATTATTTTATTTTTTAAACAATAAAAATGTCAAATACACAGTCCCTTTAATTTCAATTAACTTTCCCCCTGACGATTTTATTAGTCACAAATCTTTAACACATAGATTCTGCAATTATTACTCCAAGGCAGGTATACACTTTCTTGTTCCCCTTTCCCTAGTTTACACAGTAAGTCTTTCCTAATGACATTATTGAACATTTTTGGAACAAGTATTTATGTTTCAGGACCTACAGTTACACTCAAAGGTTCTAATATGTGGTATGATATACCCTTATTCCCAACTAAAGTAATCATTACAGCTTTTGACTATATTTACAAGGGGATATGTGCTTTGTCTAACAAGAACTGACAGTCAGAGTCTGCATTCTTCTTAAACAGTCCCCTCTCCCCCTCCTTTTTCTTATAACACCGCAGCTCCTATGTTTTTACTGTCTGACTGCTCAAAGTCTTATCTGTGTCACATTTTTCTAGAGTTAAAACATTTTATTCCACTCAAAAAATTATGTAAAAGAAGTTAAACAACCATATACAAACATCTTCATTAATATTATACCTGGTTTAATTGTATTCATCCACTAAATATTATTTGAACATAATTATTGCAGCTGGCCAGTTCTGCAAATCAATACAAGACAATATGTATATATAAGAACATTTACAGCATATAATTTACCATCAATAATTCTGTGTAATTTCAGTGGGGAACACAATAAACCTTATATACACAAAAGTTCAAAATACAACATTTACCTTAAACTACACATTGTGCACTATTGCTCTGACAAAATCATACAACAGAGACACATTGAACACTGACAATCAACCACTAATTAAAACTTAAAAAATATCCACTCCTAAGGTGGAAAAACCCACCATACAGACTTCTAATATCTCCTTACATACCTCCAGCACCTCTTCAATATTTATACACATTTTAATGAGCATTACATTCTGATAAAGGAATACATTTCCTCTCAATTATGCCCATTTTCACAAAATTGTATAATATACAATTACTTTGTCCATGGGTACTCCCTGATTAACAAAACACTAAAACATGTTTTACCCTACTTAAAATGTCACTTAAGGAATATATAGGGCACAGTTTTAATTTATTACTTAATCTTTTAATCATTCAAACACAAACTTTTCTAACAAATACTTTTACCAGACTTATCAGTATTCCTATACCCCTCCCTCTTACATGCAGCTCTTGTGTCTGTGTTTTTTGTGCTGCTGGAGTGAGTGACCAACAATTTTTTCTCATGTGTCCCACTTTTTCACATTTGAAACATTTTATTCTTTTACCCCTTGCACTCTTTATCTTCTTTTTTTTTTTTTTTTGCTCTTTTTCTTCCCTTACTGGGAGATTTAATTCTATTTTTTTAATTTCTTTTTGATAATTATCCTCTAGCGAAGCCTTTAACGACTCACACTGTCCTTTTACTGCCTCAGTATTCCATTTAAAATATGCTTTCCACTCTTCTGATGTAGGGTTGTTCTTTTTTAAAACCTCTGTTAAAACATTACTTAGGGTATTTATTTTATCTAGGTTTCAAGAGCCACCCTCTGGCCATATATTGGACCCTTTAATCTGTTATTCAGGACCATTTAGTATGATACTTATTACAAAAAAAGGCCATGGTGTTGATTCATATATTCTGCTGGGGAACATTTTAGCCATTTAAGATTAGTGGAACAGCCTTTAGAGGAATTATGTCTCATTTTAAATTGACTTTTTTCTATATATTTTTTACTATTTTTTTTAAATGTCACTTGGGGTTTTTACTTACAATTAACACAAATTCTAAAAAAAACTAGAACAACAAAACCAACAAAACTGAACAAAAGAGAATTGTATTGTATCAGGGCAACCTTCACCCCAACCTGGCAACACTAGACCACATGTCTGCCCTTAAATGACCGCTGCAGTCTTACGTCTACCCAGGATAGCCATTTCACTAAGACTAACAATATTTTCTTCACTGGGAATACTATCAGTGCTCATACAATAAATAAAGCTGTCTAATCAGGGCTTATCCAGGAGGTTTTCCTAAACAAATAATCGGATAACAGATAACTATGTATCCTCTTAGGTGTCTGCCAGGTCACAGTTTTGTATATAGGTTTGTCACAGTTCCCCTTGCATTCAAACACTGACTGGTTAACGTCCGGTGGGATTTGCAGTCAGGTTGGGGCGGCTAGAACTGTAAACCCAGTCTCCTAATCCCAGTTGCCTTTTAATAGACACCCTCCTAGGTCACAAGTTTTTTACTTTTACAAAAACAATTTACACAATACAACACACAACATTAATAAATCAATAAATGGAGCCTCTTAGGATAGCGTCACCCAGAACGCCGAACAGCTCTGACCCCTTACCCAGAGACACTCAATTACTGTTACACTAAAAACAGAAAATGCTCTTACCATTCAATTAAGACCGGTCTTAATTGAGTGCCCCTGGAGCAGAAAGTCTTTGCCACTTGGACTAGTGTCTGAGATTGTGCCATCCTGTTCGTGACGCCATGTGTTGGTGATATTCACCCTGGACTGAATAACTCTTCAGACCACGACAGGTTAAAGAGGGTTTGTTTATTGAAAAACACACTGCAGTGAGGAGAGAATGAATACAAAGTTTTCTCTGGGGGGGTCAGTCCCCTTCCCAAACATTTATACATAGGAGGCAGGGCATTCCTGGACTCCATATCTAGGCTAATACAATTTATGATTGGCTAGCTAAAATGCAAGGGTTTTTACCAAATATGGTTATAACATAAGTAAAAAAATACAGTTAGACAGAATTCTATTCACTAAATTCTATTCTTCAAAGTAGGTGGTTTAACTGTCTGACCGTATATCAAAAAAGGGCAAAGGTCAGGGATGAAATAATGTCTGCTCTTATGTTAACAAAGAGAGCTGTGTAAAAAGCATATCATTCTACAAGCTTACTAATTTATGGTATACATACACTCAAATATATTTGGCCTACCAGGACAGCAAGGAGCTTGAGTAATCTCATACAAGGATAAGAAGGTATTAGATTTAGAAAGAATAAACAGACATGCACTAGCTACCATAAAACAATGCCCCTTAAGCAAGACAGGCCTCTCCTGACTAACAATGCCCGCATAAAATTAACCCATTCAGACCTCACAAAGCACTGCAACACAGGTCTGATGTAAGGATGTGGCTCACAGAAAGAGTAAAGAGCCAGGGGTCTCTTATGTGGGGTCTGATGTAAGGATGTGGCTCACAGGAAGGATAAATAGCCAGGGGTCTCTGATCTGAGGTCTGATGTAAGGATGTGGCTCACAGAAAGAGTAAAGAGCCAGGGGTCTCTGATCTGAGGTTTGATGTAAGGATGTGACTCACAGAAAGAGTAAAGAGCCAGGGTTCTCTTATCTGGGGTTTGATGTAAGGCTGTGGTTTACAGAAAGGGTAAAGAGCCAGGGGTCTCTGATCTGAGGTCTGATGCAAGGATGTGGCTCTCAGAAAGGTTAAAGAGCCAGAGGTCTCTGATATGAAAATGTAAAAAGAAGGAATCAGGAGTTCTGGTCTCTTGTTAAATCACAAACCAAATCTTTATTGGGTTAAAACAAATTGCATATAGCAACAGCACTTCAGTTACAGCTCTCAGAGCTGCAGCACGGGATGGTGGTCACTACTGCTAGCCAGGGGTCTCTGATCTGAGGTCTGATGTAAGGATGTGGCTCACAGAAAGAGAAAACAGCCAGGGGTCTCTGATATGAAGTCTGATGTAAGGATGTGGCTTACAAAAAGGGTAAAGAGCCAGGGATCTCTGATCTGAGGTCTAATGTAAGGATGTGGCTTACATAAAGAGTAAATAGCCAGGGGTCTCTGATCTGAGGTCAGATGTAAGGATGTGGCTCACAGAAAGAGTAAAGAGCCAGGGGTCTCTGACCTGAGGTCTGATGTAAGGATATGGCTCACAGAATGAGTAAAGAGCCAGGGGTCTCTTATGTGGTGTCTGATGTAAGGTTGTGGCTCACAGAAAGGGTAAAGAGCCAGGGGTCTCTTATCTGAGGTCTGATGTAAGGATGTGACTCACAGAAAGGGTAAGGAGCCAGAGTCTCTGATATGAGGTCTGATGTAAGGATGTGGCTTACAGAAAGAGTAAAGAGCCAGGTGTCTCTGAACTGAGGTCTGATGTAAGGATGTGACGCATAGAAAGGGTAAAGAGCCAGAGGTCTCTGATATGAGGTCTGATGTAAAGAGGTGGCTTACAGAAAGGGCAAAGAGCCAGGGATCTCTAATCTGGGGTCTGATATAAGGATGTGGCTTACAGAAAGGGTAAAGAGCCAGGGGTCTCTGATCTGAGGTCTGATGTAAGGATGTGGCTCACAGAAAGGGTAAAGAGCCAGGGATCTCTGATCTAAGGTCTGATGTAAGGATATGTGTTCCAGATAAATATAATTAATAAGATAGAAAGCTTCACACTGTGTAGACATAACTTGCTGCAGTGTGGAAACTGGTTAGAGTTAGGACCAGTCTACTATGGGAAACCTTGTAAGTGGTGACTGGCTTAGCAGAATATGATCATATTGTGTGACTAAGATCCCATTTCATTTAAAGGCATTTTTTATAGCAAACATTTTTTTGCAGCATAAATATAAGTCAATACTATTGTGAGATGTTAATCCCAATTTTATTTGAACTATGTAAGTATATTTAGCAGATAGAAGTATATTTGTTTTTGCAGCTCAAATATAAGCCAATATTATTGCGCGATGTTTATCCCAATCTTATTAGAAGCTATGCAAGTATATTTGGCAGACAGAAACATATACAAATATGCCATGAAAGAGAGGACTTAAGTGGTTGGATGTGCACCAATACTTGTTGTTGTTTTGTAATTGTTTTGGTCACTTTGGTAGCACTCCCACAATATGTGTGTTAAGATTAAAACAGTCCTTTTGTGGCGTGCTTAACCAAAAAAAACCTTTGTTGTATTTCTTAAAATGGGAGCTGACCAAATCCCTCCCCTTTGGTTAATGCACGCTACCCAGCCCAGGTGTGTTCCAGATAAATATACTTAATAAGCTAGAAAGCTTCACACTGTGTAGACATAACTTGCTGCAGTGTGGAAACTGGTTAGAGTTAGGATCAGTCTACTATGGGACACCTTGTAAGTGGTGACTGGCTTAGCAGAATATGATCATATTGTGTGACTAAGATCCCATTTCATTTAAAGGCATTTTTTATAGCAAACATTTTTTTGCAGCATAAATATAAGTCAATACTATTGTGAGATGTTAATCCCAATTTTATTTGAACTATGTAAGTATATTTAGAAGATAGAAGTATATTTGTTTTTGCAGCTCAAATATAAGCCAATATTATTGCAAGCTGTTTATCCCAATCTTATTAGAAGCTATGTAAGTATATTTGGCAGACAGAAGCATATACAAATATGCCATGAAAGAGTGGACTTAAGTGGTTGGATGTGCACCAATACTTTTTGTTGTTTTGTAATTGTTTTGGTCACTTTGGTAGCACTCCCACAATATGTGTGTTAAGATTAAAACAGTCCTTTTGTGGTGTGCTTAACCAAAAAAAACCTTTGTTGTAAGGATATGGCTCACAGAAAAGGTAAAAAACCAGGGGTCTCTGATCTTAGGTCTGATGTAAGGATGTGGCTCACAGAAAGAGTAAAGAGCCAGGAGTCTCTGATCTGAGGTCTGTTGTAAGGATGTGGCTTACAGAAAGAGTAAAGAGCCAGGGGTCTCTTATCTGCGGTCTGATGTAAGGATGTGGCTCACAGAAAGGGTAAAGAGCCAGGGGTTTCTGATCTGAGGTCTGATGTAAGGATGTGGCTCACAGAAAGAGTAAAGAGCCAGGGGTCTCTTATGTGGTGTCTGATGTAAGGCTGTGGCTCACAGAAAGGGTAAAGAGCCAGGGATCTCTTATCTGAGATCTGATGTAAGGATGGGACTCACAGAAAGGGTAAAGAGCCAGAGGTCTCTGATATAAGGTCTGATGTAAGGATGTGGCTTACAGAAAGAGTAAAAAGCCAGGTGTCTCTGATCTGAGGTCTGATGTAAGAATGTGACTCACAGAAATGGTAAAGAGCCAGAGGTCTCTGATATGAGGTCTGATGTAAAGAGGTGGCTTACAGAAAGGGCAAAGAGCCAGGGATCTCTAATCTGGGGTCTGATATAAGGATGTGGCTTACAGAAAGGTTAAAGAGCCAGGGGTCTCTGATCTGAGGTCTGATGTAAGGATGTGCCTCCCAGATAGGGTAAAAACCCAGGTGTCTCTGATCTGAGATCTGATGTAAAGATGTGACTCACAGAAAGGGTAAAGAGCCAAGGGTCTCTGATCTAAGGTATGATGCAAGGATGTGGCTTACAGAAAGGGTAAAGAGACAGAGGTCTCTGATCTTGAGTCTGATGTAAGGATGTGGCTCACAGAAAGAGGAAAGAGCCAGAAGACTGATCTGAGGTCTGATGTAAGGATGTGGCTCATAGAAAGGGTAAAGAGCCAGGGATCTCTGATCTAAGGTCTGATGTAAGGATATGTGTTCCAGATAAAAATATACTTAATAAGCTAGAAAGCTTCACACTGTGTAGACATAACTTGCTGCAGTGTGGAAACTGGTTAGAGTTAGAACCAGTCTACTATGGGAAACCTTGTAAGTGGTGACTGGCTTAGCAGAATATGATCATATTGTGTGACTAAGATCCCATTTCATTTAAAGGCATTTTTTATAGCAAACATTTTTTTTCAGCATAAATATATGTCAATACTATTGTGAGATGTTAATCCCAATTTTATTTGAACTATGTAAGTATATTTAGCAGATAGAAGTATATTTGTTTTTGCAGCTCAAATATAAGCCAATATTATTGCGAGATGTTTATCCCACTCTTATTAGAAGCTATGCAAGTATATGTGGCAGACAGAAGCATATACAAATATGCCATGAAAGAGTGGACTTAAGTGGTTGGATGTGCACCAATACTTTTTGTTGTTTTGTAAATGTTTTGGTCACTTTGGTAGCACTCCCACAATATGTGTGTTAAGATTAAAACAGTCCTTTTGTGGCGTGCTTAACCAAAAAACCCCTTTGTTGTATTTCTTAAAATGGGAGCTGACCAAATCCCTCCCCTTTGGTTAATGCACGCTACCCAGCCCAGGTGTGTTCCAGATAAATATACTTAATAAGCTAGAAAGCTTCACACTGTGTAGACATAACTTGCTGCAGTGTGGAAACTGGTTAGAGTTAAGATTAAAACAGTCCTTTTGTGGTGTGCTTAACCAAAAAAAACCTTTGTTGTAAGGATATGGCTCACAGCAAAGGTAAAAAGCCAGGGGTCTCTGATCTTAGGTCTGATGTAAGAATGTGGCTCACAGAAAGAGTAAAGAGCCAGGAGTCTCTGATCTGAGGTCTGTGGTAAGAATGTGGCTTACAGAAAGAGTAAAGAGCCAGGGGTCTCTTATCTGCGGTCTGATGTAAGGATGTGGCTCACAGAAAGGGTAAAGAGCCAGGGGTCTCTGATCTGAGGTCTTATGTAAGGATGTGGCTCACAGAAAGAGTAAAGAGCCAGGGATCTCTTATCTGACGTCTGATGTAAGGATGGGACTCACAGAAAGGGTAAAGAGCCAGAGGTCTCTGACATGAGGTCTGATGTAAAGAGGTGGCTTACAGAAAGGCTAAAGAGCCAGGGGTCTCTAATCTGGGGTCTGATGTAAGGATGTGGCATACAGAAAGAGTAAAGAGCCAGGGGTCTCTGATCTGAGGTCTGATGTAAGGATGTGGCTCACAGAAAGAGTAAAGAGCCAGGGGTCTCTTATCTGGGGTCTGATGTAAGGATGTGGCTCACAGGAAGGGTAAATAGCCAGGGGTCTCTGATCTGAGGTCTGATGTAAGGATGTGGCTCACAGAAAGAGTAAAGAGTCAGGGGTCTCTGATCTGAGGTTTTATGTAAGGATGTGGCTCACAGAAAGAGTAAAGAGCCAGGGGTCTCTTATCTGGGGTCTGATGTAAGGCTGTGACTCACAGAAAGGGTAAAGAGCCAGGGGTCTCTGATCTAAGGTCTGATGCAAGGATGTGGCTCACAGAAAGGGTAAAGAGCCAGAGGTCTCTTATATGAAGTCTGATGTTAGGATGTGGCTTACAGAAAGGGTAAAGAGCCAGGGGTCTCTGATCTGAGGTCTAATGTAAGGATGTGGCTCACAGAAAGAGTAAAGAGCCAGGGGCCTCTGATATGAGGTCTGATGTAAGGATGTGGCTCACAGAAAGGGTAAAGAGCCAGGGGTCTCTTATATGGTGTCTGATGTAAGGCTGTGGCTCACAGAAAGGGTAAAGAGCCAGGAGCTCTTATCTGAGCTCTGATGTAAGGATGTGACTCACAGAAAGGGTAAAGAGCCAGAGGTGTCTGATATGAGGTCTGATGTAAGGATGTGGCGTACAGAAAGAGTGAAGAGCCAGGTGTCTCTGATCTGAGGTCTGATGTAAGGATGTGACTCACAGAAAGGGTAAAGAGCCAGAGGTCTCTGATATGAGGTCTGATGTAAAGAGGTGGCTTACAGAAAGGTTAAAGAGCCAGGGATCTCTAATCGGGGGTCTGATGTAAGGATGTGGCTCACAGAAAGAGTAAAGAGCCAGGGGTCTCTTATCTGGGGTCTGATGTAAGGCTGTGGCTCACAGAAAGGGTAAGGAACCAGGGGTCTCTGATCTGAGGTCTGATGCAAGGATGTGGCTCACAGAAAGGGTAAAGAGCCAGATGTCTCTGATATGAAGTCTGATGTAAGGATGTGGCTTACAGAAAGGGTAAAGAGCCAGGGATCTCTGATCTGAGGTCTGATGTAAGGATGTGGCTTACAGAAAGAGTAAAGACCCAGGGGTCTCTGATCTGAGGTCAGATGTAAGGATGTGGCTCACAGAAAGAGTAAAGAGCAAGGGGTCTCTTATCTGTGGTCTGTTGTAAGGATGTGTCTCACAGAAAGGGTAAAGAGCCAGGGGTCTCTGATCTGAGGTTTGATGTAAGGATGTGGCTCACAGAAAAAGTAAAGAGCCAGGGGTCTCTGATCTGGGGTCTGATGTAAGGCTGTGGCTCACAGAAAGGGTAAAGAGCCAGGGGTCTCTGATCTGAGGTCTGATTCAAGAACATGACTCACCGAAAGGGTAAAGAGCCAGAGGTCTCTGAAATGAGGTCTGATGTAAGGGTGTGGATTACATAAAGGGTAAAGAGCCAGGGGTCTCTGATCTGAGGTCTGATGTAAGGAGTGGCTTACAGAAAGGGTAAAGAGCCAGGGGTCACTGACTGAGGTTTGATGTAAAGATGTGGCTCACAGAAAGGGTAAAGAGCAAGGGGTCTCTTATCTGGGGTCTGATGTAAGGATGTGTCTCACAAAAAGGGTAAAGAGCCAGTGGTCTCTGATCTGAGGTCTGATGTAAAGATGTGGCTCACAGAAAGAGTAAAGAGTCAGGGGTCTCTGATCTGAGGTCTGATGTATGGATGTGGCTCACAGAAAGAGTAAAGAGCCAGGGGTCTCTTATCTGGGGTCTGATGTGAGGCTGTGGCTCACAGAAAGGGTAAAGAGCCAGGGGTCTCTGATCTGAGGTCTGATTCAAGGACATGACTCACAGAAAGGGTAAAGAGCCAAAGGTCTCTGAAATGAGTTCTGATGTAAGGGTGTGGCTTACATAAAGGGTAAAGAGCCAGTGGTCTCTGATCTGAGGTCTGATGTAAGGAGTGGCTTACAGAAAGGGTAAAGAACCAGGGGTCTCTGACTGAGGTTTGATGTAAAGATGTGGCTCACAGAAAGGGTAAAGAGCCAGGGGTCTCTGATCTGAGGTCTGATGCAAGGATGTGGCTTACAGAAAGGGTAAAGAGCCAGGGGTCTCTGATCTGAGGTCTGATGTAAGGATGTGGCTCACAGAAAAGGTAAAGAGCCAGAAGGTCTGATTAAAGCATGCACACAAAGTGTCAAATACCCGTGCTCCGCTGCCCACTTTAAAAGTAAAATTTTCCGGGAACTAACGGTTTGAATTTTTCTACAATTAATGCTCTAGCTGCAACAAAATTGTCATATGGTGAGAGAGCTAATTTGACAATTCAAACCATTAGCTCAGAAATTTTTTTACTTTTGATGTGGACTTTGGAGTGCTGGGTATTTGAAGTTGAAATCTATATTAAAAAGTACGTTATAGCGCATCTTTGTTACAACTGATAAATTAAACTCCGTCTAAAATATCACTAACAGTCCAGATCTGATTTTATAAAGGGGAGAGTTTATTATCACTTTAAATATAACAAATATGTTTACAGGTTCTCATCTACTTGACTGCAAAGGGATCCAATGCATGCATATATATATATAAATACACACACACAACACACAGAGAAAACCCTGCAGTCAGTAGCAAGCTCTCAGCTAAGATTAAAAGCAAAAATGGAAAGGTTAGTTACCGCATCTGGCCAAATGGGACAAACCCAGGTACCACGTCACGGTCCTTTCCAAAAACTGGGACCCTAAAACAGCCACACAATGCAAGCTCTCAATCCAAACAAACTGGGAACAAGTGAAGGGTGCACAGACTTATGTAATCACTCCAGTCAGTGAGCATGTTGCAGGGTCATGAGATGTCTACCTGGTCCGGTCTAGGAGTGCAGTCCCCTTCCTTTTGTATATGACTGGGGTGATTACATAAGCCTGTGCACCCTTGCATTGTGTGGCTGTTTTAGGGTCCCAGGTTTTTGGAAAGGACCTTGACGTGGTACCTGGGTTTGTCCCATTTGGCCAGATGCGGTAACTAACCTTTCCATTTTTGTTTTTAATCTTAGCTGAGAGCTTGGTAGTGAGTGCAGGGTTTTCTCTGTGTGTTGTATTAATTTGTTTTGTAATTTCCCTATAGTTCTTGCACCCAGACCTGTCTGGGGTTAACTGCCTGTGACTCTGGGGACAGCACAGCTTCTTGTGAGTGCTACTGAGCACCCAGGGCTGAGCATGTTGCAGGGTCATGGGATGTGTACCTGGTCCGGTCTAGGAGTGCAGTCCCCTTCCGTGTTTTATATATATATATATATATATATATATATACACACACACACACACACACACACACACACATATATATATATATATATATATATATATATATATTTGTGTTTATCGGTCTGTAAATACATATGTACACAAATAAATACATATGTACACACATATAAACACATACAGGTGGCCCTCGGTTTACAACGGTTCAATTTGCACCGTTTCAGAATAACAACCTTTTTTTTTAGTCATGTGACCGCTATTAAAAAGCATTGAGAAGCAGTGCATTGATTAAAATAGCCAGTAGGTGGAGCTGTCCGCTTGTGTTGCAGCAAAGATATGCAAGCCAAGCAAGTTGAAATTAATCAGTTTAACCAGACCTGAGCTATTGAGCAGCTTGCAAAGGAACAAGATCTTCCTGTCTATAACTCAGTCCAGATTGGAATGCATAGAAAGAACTGTTTGCAGAAAAATACAAGTAAAGTCTGTGTTGTGTGATTATTTTATTAGGTTTATAATGCTGTTTAGCAAATGTTTTTGTTCATTTAACTTAGTTTAATTATATATTCTGTGTTGTGTGATTATTTT
>NC_069505.1:220342226-220404726 GCF_027579735.1 Bombina bombina | reverse complement strand
AAAATACAAACAACCCCCCCAACAGTAAAACCCACCACCCACACAACCAACCCCCCAAATAAAAAGCTAACTAAAAAAACCTAAGTTCCCCATTGCCCTGAAAAGGGTATTTGAATGGGCATTTAGCTCTTTTGCAGGCCCAAAGCCCTAACCTAAAAAATAAACCCACCCAATACACCCTTGAAAAATTCCTAACACTAACCCCCGAAGATTCACTTACCGGGAGAAGTCTTCATCCAAGCGGCAAGATGTCCTCAACTAAGCCGGCAGAAGTGGTCCTCCAGACGGGCAGAAGTCTTCATCCAGAAGGCATCTTCTATCTTCATCCATCCGCCGCGGAGCGGGTCCATCTTCAAGACATCCGAAATGGAGCATCCTCTTCAAATGACGGCTTCTTTGTAATGAATATCTCTTTAAGTGACGTCATCCAAAATGGCGTCCCTTAGATTCCGATTGGCTGATAGAATTATATCAGCCAATCGGAATTAAGGTAGAAAAAATCCTATTGGCTGATTGGATCAGCCAATAGGATTGAACTACAATCCTATTGGCTGATCCAATCAGTCAATAGGATGGAGCTTGCATTCTATTGGCTGATTGGAACAGCCAATAGAATGCCAGCTCAATCCTACTGGCTGATTGCATCAGCCAATAGGATTTTTTCTACCTTAATTCCGATTGGCTGATAGAATTCTATCAGTCAATCAGAATCTAAGGGATGCCATTTTGGATGACATCGCTTAAAGAGATATTAATTACGAAGAAGCCGTCGTTTGAAGAGGAAGCTCCGCGTCTGATGTCTTGAAGATGGACCTGCTCCGCGCCAGAAGGATGAAGATAGAAGATGCCATCTGGGTGAAGACTTCTGCCCATATGGAGGACCACTTCTGCCAGCTTTGTTGAGGACATCTTGCCGCTTGGATGAAGACTTCTCCCAGTAAGTGAATCTTCGAGGGGTTAGTGTTAGGAATTTTTTAAGGGTGTATTTATTTTTTAGGTTAGGGCTTTGGGCCTTCAATAGGGCTAAATGCCCATCCAAATGCCCTTTTCAGGGCAATGGGGAACTTAGTTTTTTTTAGTTAGCTTTTTATTTTGGGGGTTGGTTGTGTGGGTGGTGGGTTTTACTGTTGGGGAGGTTGTTTGTAATTTTTTTTACAGGTAAAAGAGCTGATTACTTTGGGGCAATGCCCCGAAAAAGGCCATTTTAAGGGCTATTGATAGTTTAGTTTAAGCTAGGGTTTTTTTTATTTTGGGGGAGCTTTTTTTATTTTGATAGGGCTATTTGATTAGGTGTAACTAATTTAAAGATCTGTAATTTGTTTTTTATTTTCTGTAATTTAGTTTTTTTTTTGTGATTTTGGTAATTTAATTTAATTTATTTAATTGTATTTAATGTAGGTAATTTATTTAATTGTAGGGTTAGGTTAGGTGTTAGTGTAACTCAGGTTAGGTTTTATTTTACAGGTAAATTTGTATTTATTTTAGCTAGGTAGTTATTAAATAGTTAATAACTTTTTAATAACTATTCTACCTAGTTAAAATAAATACAAACTTGCCTGTAAAATAAAAATAAAACCTAAGCTAGCTACAATGTAACTATTAGTTATATTGTAGCTAGCTCATGGTTTATTTTATAGGTAAGTATTTCGTTTTAAATAGGAATAATTTAGTTAATTGTAGTAATTTTATTTAGATTTATTTAAATTATATTTAAGTTAGGGGGTGTTAGGGTTAGGGTTAGACTTAGATTTAGGGGTTAATACATTTAATATAGTGGCGGCGACATTGGGGCGGCAGTTTAGGGGTTAATAAGTGTAGGTAGGTTGCGGCGGCAGATTAGGGGTTAATAAATATAATGTAGGTGGCAGTGGTGTCCGGAGCGGCAGATAAGGGGTTAATAAATATAATGTAGGTGTCGGCGATGTCGGGGGCGGAAGATTAGGGGTTTATAAATATAATGTAGGTGGCGACGATGTCAGGGGCAGCAGATTAGGGGTTAATAAGTGTAAGATTAGGGGTGTTTAGACTCTGGGTTCATGTTAGGGTGTTAGGTGTAAACATACATTTTATTTCCCCATAGGAATCAATGGGGCTGCGTTACTGAGCTTTACGCTGCTTTTTGGCAGGTGTTAGACTTTTTCTCAGCTGGCTCTCCCCATTGAGGTCTATGGGGAAATCGTGCACGAGCACGTACAACCAGCTCACCGCTGACTTAAGCAGTGCTGGTATTGGAGTGCGGTATGGAGCAAAATTTTGTTGAGAGAAAACGGCTCATTAGCACCGCACAGCTCACAACGCAAAACTCGTAATCTGGCCGAAAGTTAGCTACAGAGAAATTAAACCTGTTTTTAGTGTACTAGTTAAGGTTCCCTGCTTTGCTCGACAGGTCTCTCTTGGACCTAATTAATCTTATAGTGTAGTGACGAGGGAAATTAGCATTGGTAATAGTCACTGTTGGACCTAGGTGCAGATGTAAGGAATTAGCAGATAATATAATATATGTATAAGATAACATTTGGGGAGAGAATGTTGTAGACCCTGGCATTCTTTGAGATATATACACATTAAATAATGGTAAGTGGAATAAGTATTAACGCTGAGTTGGCTCAAGCCTACATGTAGTGTGGTTCTCTGTCGTCTCCCATGTTGTCAGGCATCGTTTCTTCTTAAAAAAAGAATTAGCAAATTTAAAGTTACATTAAAGTTCCTGTCTTAAGTGGTGATATGAAATATGATGATATGAAAAGCTATGACTGTCCAGACTGCCCTGGCCGCAGACAGCTAGACAGTTGCTCCATATGTTATATATAGTTAGAGAATGCCCTCAGGTGAGTGGATGGATTAATCTAATGAGGATATGACCTACAATGCCCTATTAGAATAAAGTTGTAGTGGCTGATGAGGGGGGTGAATACTCAGAATTGTAGTCAATCTATCATGAACAGGGAAGTCATATCTGAGAGTGACAAATTACATATACAGACTAACTAATATGCCCAAAATAAATATATAAATAGAGAAATACATAGTATATGCAAAAAAAAATTATAGATCCATATTAAACCATACCTAGTAATAGTTAATGACGTGACAGAAAAAATTGGGTATTAACCAACGTGTCCATGACAGAAATAGAACAGCAAGAACTTTGATCTTAAAAGTCATATGAGGCAAACATAGTGAGAACGCAATATAAAACATAAAACATAGTGAACATCTAATGCCAAGAATCTTCATGTAAATAAATCTCAAAGCCAAGTCTAGGTCTAGCCTACTCCAGATTTAAGTCAGTGTCTGGGGAGATCACTGTAACACTGCTCCAGCATTAGTGCACAGAATCGGAGGAGATCTTTTGGAAAGCAAGTGACCACCAGACTGGGTGTTTTCTTTGCTGAGATCGCTGCAGTGCTGAGAGCTAGGGGAGGTGTAGTTCTAGAAGCGGTGTGCAACCAAAGCTTAGGATTCCATCCCCGGGACATAGACTGCATCTCTATAGAGGTAGCGGAGGGTGGCTCAGTTGTAGGCTGGGATTTTGCAACATCACTGCATACCTTCATTTGTAGAGGCATACCTGCCGGGCTCTCCTTAATTCCTGTTAGCACCATCTTGTCAGCGGTCCGGTTTCTTGGTACTACTGGGTCAGTTGCACTCCTTACTGTGATTACTTGAACTCCATTGTATGGCTCATAGTCTGTTGGGACAGCTGTTAGTTGATACTGGACCTCCTTGGAGCATGCTTGGCTCTGTAGATGGAGATTTTTCTCGTTATGCTGTTTGACAGCTGCAAAAATTTAAATGTGTAAAGTTACAATCTCCTGTTTGAGGCTGCGAAAGTGCATTTCTATATTTGTTCGCAGGGCCTCTATAGCTCTTTCAATTGCTGCCATCTTAGATGTCATCACTTCTGGTAGGCTGACCACACTCAGAGAGAGTATGTTGTGTATGGTCATTCAATATAAGTAGCTAGCACTCAGGGTTGAAAAATAGAAGGTATATGTATTCAGCAGATCTAAAGCTGCTCTGGCCCAGTTGAAGGGGGGGGGGGGGGTTGTTGAGAACTCAAGTAAAGGCCGCCGCCTGAGTTTACAATGGACTAGCTCAAGTCCCAGTAAACATAAAAAGTACAATCTTGGTATTACCAGAATCAGCTATTTGTAGAGTAACTGGTTCCTATAAATGTGAAGTGTGATGATGAATATCTTCTATGATAACCTCTAGATTATCATTATCATTCTTGGAGCTTCATTCAGTGCAACCGGTCATGGCCGCTTCCTAGCCACGCCTCCCCTATTATCAATTTTTATTCGTTGTCTTGGTATCTTTATTTAAAAAGCAGAAATGTAAAGCTTATGAGCTGGCCTGATTGGTGGCTAACTGTAGAAACGATTTTAAATGTAAGATTGAATAAACATTTATTTTTCTCGCTTGCGTTTGTTCATTTTTAGACTCGCTCTTTTGTTATATGTCTGATAAATTAAAAAGATAGTAAATAGTCTTTAAAGTGATGGTAAATTCCAGACTTTAGCAATGTTGCAAAGAAAATTATATTGGTGTAAAAGCAAAATTTGCAAAATTATTTATAATAAAAGATTTATAATTAATTTTGGTATCTTCTGTTCCTCCGCACCATTTAATTTCCTCTTGTCTGGGTTGTGACATAGAGAGCAGTCCCACCCACCCACTCACTACATAGGTTTTTAAAGGGCTGGACTTCAAGAGTGTCATATTGTCATATGATACACACACTGATTGGATGTTCATTGGAGATGTGATTAAAAAAAAGAAGTTATTCCCAGTGGGCAGGCATAACATTGTAATAGAAGGATTACTATAGGCATGGATTTAACCCATTTTCACGGATATATGTATATATATATATATATATATATATAAAGTACACATAAACTTTTTTTAATGACAAAGATAACATATATGGCATTTGATTAGCTAAAGTTTATAAGCACTTAATTTTAGCATTTGTCTGAAAATACTAACACATGTTCCAAAAAGCATAAATGCAGCCTATACACAGTCTCCTAAATGTTCACAATTACCCATTTGCAGCTTGAAGTAGATTATTGTTAAAGGGACATGAAAGACATTTTTCTTTCATGATTCAGATAGAGCATATAGTTTTAAACTTCATTCCAATTTACTTATATTATCAAATGGATGAGACAATGATGAGTCCTATATGTACAGCCACCAATCAGCAGCTGACTCCCATCAGAGCTTTGCTGCTCATGAGCCTATCTAGGTATGCTTTTCAACAAAGGATTCCAATAGAACACAGCAAATTAGATAAATGAAGTAAATTGCACAGTTGTTTAAAATTGTATGCTCTATCTGAATCATAAAAGAAAAAAATGGGTTTGTGTCCCCTTAAATGCAAGAAAAGAACGCTCAAAATGTGTGAGAGAAACATGAATATCAGCGTTTGTACAACTTGCAAGGCCAGAAAACAAAGGGTTATTGATTGCAGAACAATAAGTGACAGAGATAATTGACCACAGGAATATGCAATAAACGTGAAGATATTTATTTGGTTTGTCCAATAAGACAACTTGTTGCAGATTCTGATATCTAAAATAGCGGAATAGTGTTGCAGGGTGCAGTACATGTGACTTACATATTCATGGTCTAGGTTACATATGTATCTATGCACATAACTAATAAGTCATTGTTTCATTTATTATCTTGTAATAATTGTATGAGTTCATATACTATCAATGACATTTTGTTAAACACAATACAAACACCAGCAGGTCTGAAAGTACTGACCAGTAGTTCTTGAGATATTATGTGATTTAATTTTCTTTTATCCAACAAAACCTAGAAATGATATAATTATTTCCTCAAACTTAAAACCAATATTGAAGTTAATTTCACTCATGTATATTCAGTATCCCAAAAATAGCCACAAAGATATTTTATATAATTGAATCTTGATTTTGTATGTGTGTTACTTAATATTGTTGCTCAGAAATTAGGTTCTAAAACAAAGCAAATTGAAATCTATATGAATATATAAGCACACAGTTCTCCATAGACCTCAATGTAAAGGCACTTTTCAGTGTCGTTTTTCTTCTAACACCCCACTTACTTTAACCCCTTATAACAGCTTTGTGCAGTTATTTTATAAAAAATAAAAATGCTTAAAGTTTTTATTTATTGCAAACTACACTACACTGCAATTTGGGGGCCATTGGGACACTTTAGGAAAATTAACCAGAGATCTAAACTCTGGTTAATTTTTGGAGCTCTAATTGCTAAAGCAAGCTCGTGGTAGCAATAGTCGGCCACTTGTAATGGCTGGTTATTTATCGCGCTCTACTTGCAATCTAATCCTATAGGTTTGTATACTGAAAAAAGGACAATTTAAGACCCTAAATTTCCCCAATTTGTGAATAGATGTAGAGTAGATAGTAAAGAATATAAAATATAAGATAATAAGCTGGGTATTTGTTTTCTTGCTTTTCCAGCCAGGAAGTGTCCATCTGACAGAGGATGCTCGATAGCGGCTGCCTATATTGTCTAGTAAGTAATCTGGCCCATATGTACATTTTCCCCATCTCAATAACACCTTGAGATAATGAGATTATCATGTTGTGCTATTTTGCTGTCAGTCTTGCACAAGCAATAAGTTGTTGGTTATATTGTTTAACTAAAACATTTTTTGTACATGTTTGCTACATATACAGTTTACCATGAATTCTCAATGGAAAGCACAAAGCTGTAATTGCTTACTCTTTACACATGAATTACAAGAATTGGTTAAGAGTTGCACTGAGACAACATCCAAAATACTGCTTTCTCTTTTAACACTTTTGAAAACCTGGAATTAATTCTAGTTATTGCATTTTAAAATGCACATGAAAATGCGAAATAAATGAATTGAGCGTCAATAAATACAAAACAAAGGGTTAATGGGATAAATGTTTTAAGGGAAGGGATATAGGAATAAGGTATTTGACAAGGGAAGGAAGGTAGAGGTTAAATTGTGTGTGTTTTTGGCGGTGTGAGCCCTAATACTATTTGTGTGAACTTGAGTATATGCATATGTGTAAAATCTGATATGTACAATTAAGCTAACATGGAATGTGTATAGTAGGCACGTGCGTTCAGCAGTTTTGTTAGCTGCAGAAGAATTTAGCCGCTCGTAGCATGCAGCTTTTTTCAGATCCAGATTTATTCTTGTGAAAGTGAAACACACTAAGATCTGTGCAAATCCAGCTTTAACTAGAATTTGTAGTGAATTTAAAATTATTGTCCAAATGCTTTTATTAAAAATTAAAATGTCCGCTTCAGTTGTGACTATATATGGAGATTATATATATATATATATATATATGAAAGCAATCATGTATCAGGTTCTCACACACATAACGATGTGGCACATGTCAGCGTTTGTTAGTAGTGTCAATTTTTAATGTAATGTATATTTTTAAATGTCATTATGTGTTTTCTTTTGACGTTTGTATATTGCTATATAAATGCCCCAGCTGAAGGAGAGTGCATACATCTCCCCATTGTACAGAGTGAGAGCAGTGAGCATTGGTTTGCTATGTAACTGGCTGTGTTGTGCCTTCATCACTGATTACTATTGTTTGTAAAGATAACACTGAATAATGTCACCTGTGTATGTGCACACACAGGATTTAATTACTGTATCTCAAAAGGACAAGGTTTGAAAGAGCCAGGGATTAGCCTATTGGGCAAACAGAGAGTGATGTCAAAAAGATGGAGCAGTATCTTTGGAAACAGGCATAAATAAAAAAAGGAGATGCTTGCTAGAAGGAAGAGCACTCTCTGTAGTTATCAGCAAATTGTGTATCTTTAGCATTTAGATCATCCATCCTATTTAATGCTGGGATAGTAAAGCACTGATAGTTTTCCTGCCTGCTACCTCCAGGAGAAGCTGTCTTATAGGAAGCTGGTTTTATTACAGGGATGCTGGCTATCCCCTTTTTTCACACTCAGAGTGGTACATTCCTCACATAGTGATCCCCAACTAAATCAGTTCCTGAGCATTTCATCTGATTGCACTTACAGGGCTGTAGGTACCAATCACATAGCTATTGTCTGAAGGGAGTTGCACTTTACTGAATCCAAGAGCACAGCTATTTTTTTAATACCCTAGTGAAGAACCTTTGCAGAAGAGACACATTTCAGGATATTAAGGATGGAAGGAGTCAGTAGCAACAGGACATTATCCTACAGCAGATGGAGTTATGACAGGTACAGTTGGTTTACATTAGCATTAAACATAAGGCTTCCAGCTGCCCAGCACTGAAATGGTTAATATAATTTATTTGTTATCAGTCAACATCTGCAGACACTTTTGCATTGACACTGTAGCTATGGAAATTGTTACATTTTACATTTAGCAGTGGAAAGGAAAGGAATACATAGTGTACTTCAGCTATATTACTGAGAAAACACTGCATAGCTATGACAATACTGTATCTTAGCAGCACCAGTAATATCTAGAGAGACTGCAAATGAATTATGCATGTATTGTTTGATGATTCATTTTTATAATGTATGAAAAATTCTAAAACAGGGGGAAAAAATCTAACATAAGCTGTTTAGCATTAAAGGTCGCTTATTATACTGATTTTACACTCCTCCCAATGCATATGTGATATTGCAAACTTTTATGATTAATTTCCTTTTTTTTAAAAGTGAAAATGAAATTGTCCCCATCCTTGTTAATATGTTCTTGTAATAAATTCAACTGTGAACCAAATTGGTATTATGGTCATCATTTTCATTAGTAATCACAACTTGGGTGTCCTAATGAGTTAGCTGCCAGTTATTAAAGCAGAATTCATAGGACATATGAGTTTTCAATACCACCATGAGTAATTACCTTGCCAGTATTAAACAGCTACAGCAATTATTGATGACATCACTAAACAGCTGCTGGCATTTCAGTTAAGAAGATTAAAATTTAGTCTGGTAGAATATTTGAACAAGGTGTGAGCTCTCAGTCGTATGTGACACACCAATAGGTTAATTATTAGCTCTTTCAAAATAAAAATCTAGAAAAAAATGGATCTGTTACACAAATTGATCAAAGCTTCCTAATATTTCATATCAATCATTTTTATGTGGGTGAAATGACAATTGATTTGATTTGTAATTCAGACATGCACAGAGAAATCTATCCCACTGAGCAATGCTTTTATTGCCAATAGGTGACTCATAAGTTAGGGCCACAGCTATCAACATCTCTATGTTTATGGAAGGCAGTGGCAGCAGAAAACAGCATTTGCAGATGTTTTTGAGTTGGATTCAGTCTGTTTTTGCTATATATGTGCAGTTTTCTTTAATAGCTATGTTAAACCAATATAATATGACCAGGGACTGCAATAGCAGCAGCAAGGGGTGTTCTTAGACGTGCTTGCAATTTCCCAGAACATTTCCTTGTTTGAAACAGCTTGCTACCAGTCCTAAAATCAATTAACTCATTGACTACCAAAGAGAGCTGCCACCAAATCATCTGTTTCTGGCCTCTCTTGGAATCAAGAGGTTAAAAACTGTAAAGCTTTTCCCCTTTTGACATATTGTGCGTTCCAGTTATAAATGAGGCTGCTAGCAGTAATATAGGTGGGAGTTTACTCTTGGCTAGCTGTAGAAATGGTTTATCAAGTGGGTTGATAATACTAAAATTATAAGGAGAATGATTAGAAAACAGTGATTGATTTGCCTGTATTATACATTTTTATATACATGTTTATAGTCTATCAGTAGTTATTCGGATACTAGAAATATATTGCATTTAACTGCAGTTCATAACAATTCAGATGTTATTACCAATGCCCAATTTGCACCTGTTTATAGTAATGTTTTAATAACACATCATTAATGTTATATAAATATTAAATTGCTCAATTTAAATGCTCAAAAACACTGAAAATGGTTCAAAGCTGTATTTACATAGAATATTGTCCACCCACACATATGAGAAAAACCATTCAGTTAATGTTCTCTAATTTGGCAAGAACATTTGTAAAATTGGAGGTTAGGTTATTGTTCCTTTAGAGATTTGAGTGGACTAAAAAATGCAAAGGGATTTATATGATCCAGAGCTGTCAGTGATATAAGTGCACTAATTCTGCGTTTCCATGGATATGTGTGCTACTGAGATGCTTTACATGTTCCTCCAGACATCCAGCATTAAATCCCTTTGATGCATAGGAGGCCTAACTTTGTCACAGCTGATCAATAGGTTGCAGCCTCCATAAGCAATGACACTTTTATAACTGTTCCTTTAGAATGCACCATCCCCTGCAGTTTATACTTTTACTGAGGCAAGAAATTCTCTTCTGTTGCTAAGATTTAGTCTTGTGGCCTCCCTAGTGTGCAATTTAATAAAGCAGCACTGGTTAAATAAAATAACAATCAAAGAAAAAAAGATTAATATACAAATGCTGTCAGAATCACTGTTCTCTTGATATATAGTTTAAATAAAATTAGCAGTAAAGTGCACTGATATAATTATACTTTTTTTATCTCTTGCAGCAGGGAAAGCACAAAAACTTCGGATACTGCACTGATCAGGTATTTATGTCTATTTGCTTTCATTATTTCTTAGCAGGCCTCTGGTAACAAAGGGATTAAAGAGACACTTCCTCTATTCTGAGAAAATACAGTGTTTTTTTGTTTAATGGTTTACCCTTTTCTACAAACACTGTAGACAGACTTGTATCAAAACTGAAAGATATAGCATCCTTTGACCAGGGTATTTTTTTTTTTTTAGATTTCCTAACAAATAAATCAGATACTACAGATTTTAGCCAAGTTACAAAGAAAATAACTATTGTCCTTTGCCAGTATGGCTGCAAAAAAACAAACAGACATTCAATGTATTAGACCAATGGTTTACAAACCTGACCTCAGACCTCCCTAACAGGCCACATTGTGAGGATATCTGAACTGGAGCACAGGTGAAATAATCAGATGATTGGTAAACAGTTATTTTACCTGCTCTCGCTTGAGGTGATCCTGGAAACCTGGCCTGTTGGGGAGGTCTGAGGACAGGTTTGAAAACCTGTGTATTAAACTAAATTAAAAGTGGAAGTGTCCCTTTAAAATAATAATACAAATAAATAGCATAGGTCTGTTATTAATGATATTGATTTCCTTAAAGGGAAAAAAATTGAAAACACATAATAATGATTAATTGTATTGCCAATATACAAAGGTTCAATCTCTCTTCATGGTTCCCCTTTTCTGCTTCCAGTTAAATGTGATTTATTTCTGGATAGGTGTGGGTGATATAGTTTGCAAAACATTAGAAAATCCCAGCAATTGCTGCATTGTTGGTGTGCAGACTATAGAATATTATTTGATTCAGTTTACATTTTTCCTTAGGCAGAAATACATCATTCACAATTTTACAAAAGAGGTCTCCAATCAGATTGTATGTTCTGTGTAGCTAAATCGATACAGATGTAGAGATGACTGAACTTAAAGGGACAGTCTAGACCCAATACTTATTCTTTATTATTGTTACATACCAGACCAGCATCTTGCAACGGGTGCCACATCTATAAGCTGCAAGAAGTACATGAGACTTTTTTTAAATAATTATTGTTTGTTAGCAGCTGAAAATGGCCATCAAGCTCCGCCCACAGCTTTCTTCTTGACCAGTTTGCGTTTTTTTGTATGACGGTTTAGCAGTGCACGTTTAATATGTGTCAGTTAGCTATTTTTAAATCAGCATGTGTGAGTAGGAAATCTTTTTTAAGAGTTGATTGGATTTGGAAAAATGTAACATACCAAAATATACACGCAATAGGTGGGCGGAGCTTGACGGCTATTTTCGGCTCCTAACAAGGATATTTAAATGTTTCATGTACTTATAAAAAGCTTTTAGCTGTGGGACCAGTTACAGGATGTTTCTCTGGTATGTAACAATTAGTAATCACAATTATGTATTGGGTCTAGACTGTCCCTTTAAGTAAATCAACTGCATAGAATAACTAAGGGCCTGGTTATCTAAAGGTCTGCAATACTCTCTAAGGAATTGTGCCAGTATTAGAGAGACCCTGTTGGAATGCTCTAAATTAAGGTTTTACCTTGAGGACAGTGTGTTTTACAAATGGGTGTTCAATTAAAGGGACATGAAACCCACATTTTTTTCATTTATGATTCAGATAGAGCATGTGATTTTAAACAACTTTCCAATTTACTTCTATTGTCTAATTTGCTTTGTTCTCTTGATATAATTTGTTGATAGGATACCTAGTTACTACTAAGATACCTAGAACTTAGGTTACTCTGCAGGTATATAAAGCAGAGTTACTGCACATGTGCAACTACATCAGCACTGGAATGTTGTGAAAGCTAAATTACAACATTGTGGCTCCCATGGCCACAGGGAGGTGGAGAATACCCTCAATACTATTCTTATAAAATGTATTTAGTTTTTAATGTCCCTTTTAAAGTGATAAAAAAGTGCAAACAGAAAATGCTCTAATATTTTACTGCACTATTGTTTTTATGTAATTGTGTGTTTAACCCCTGCAATGGGATTAAACACATAGTTATAATCCGGTCCAGAGCAGCAATGCCCTACTGGAAGCTGAGCACATCTGTGAGCCAATGACAAGAGACTTATGTGTGTAGCCACTAATCATCAGCTAGCTCTCTGTAATGTAGGATTTGCGCACAATATTTTCAACAAAGGATACCAAGAAAGCAGCGTAAATTTGTAAATAGAAGTGAATTTAAAACTGTCTTAAAACTACATGCTCAGTCTGAATCAAACAGGCTTAATGGTAAATGAAACCCAAAAGCAGAGAATACAATTTTAATCAACTTTCCAATGTATTTCTATGAAATTTGCTCCATTCTCTTGGTATCCTTTGTTGAAGATACAGGAATGCACTACTGGGAGCTACCTGAACACATCTGGTGAGCCAATGACAAATGGCATATATGTGCAGCCACCAATCGACAGATACCTTCCTGTAGGGAATTGCTGCTCGTAATCTACCTAGGTATGCTTTTCAGCAAAGGATTGAAGAGAAACAAAATCAAATTCAATTGGAAAGTTGTTTAAAATTGCATACTCTGAACAATGAAAGAAAACATTTGGGTTTCCTGTCTCTTTAATTTTGACTTTCCTTTAAAGGGACAGTCAAGTCAAAATTAAATGTTCCTAATTCAGACAGAGAATGCAATTTTAAATAACTTTTTACATTTTACTTCTGTTATCGAAATTGTTCTCTTGGTATCCTTTGTTGAAGGATCAGCGATGCACTACTCTGAGCTAGCTGCTGATTGGTGGCTGGACATAATGCCTCTTTTCATTGGCTCACCAGATGTGTTTATCTAGCTCCCAGTAGTGCATGGCTGCTCATTCATCAAAGGCTACCAAGAGAATTAAGCAAATTTGACAATAGAAGTAAACAAGAAAATTATTTAAAATGATTTGTTCTATCTGAATCATGAAAGAAAAAAAAAGTGACCCTTTAAGTATGTGAAGGAGATTTATATAATACAACAGAGATCACAAAAATAGGAATTTAAAAACCATATGGAACATAGATTAGGTTTTGACATAAAGACAAAGTAAAATATATTGTTAAATCTCTGTAAAAATTCATATTGAAAATATGCAGTAAAATAGCTAATGCACAAAGTGTAAAACAGCTACAGAACAGATACAAATCAACACTGCACTTCTAAGTTCAACCTTCAAGCAGTATTTATTTCTTTATTATAAAATGAGTTTGTCTGACTACTAGAAGGCTGAACAGGGTATCCCAATGGCGTAGCTAGAAGTTCTCATGTCTGGCGCACTCTCTAAACATTTATCCTGCAGATCTCACAGTTTTATCTTGCAAACTGAAAGGTGGTGATTGTGTCAAAATATACAAAACTCTAATAGAAAAACACATGCATTAAAATAAATAGATGTGACTGTAAAATCACAGGCTAATCTGATTCGTATTGGCTGCAGTATTTCATTTTTAAGGGGATATCGCCAAGAGAATTCCCTTAGGGGAAGCCCATAATAAGTGCCAACGAGATTTGATTCCATGAATGTTAGATAATCAGACCCTTAGTAAAGAAGCAGAAAACTTAATACATTTTTAAGATTGTCCTATGAGAAACAAATAGATTAAAATGTGTTTATTTTTTTTAACTCATTAAACGATGTGAGATTTCAACATTTTCATATAAAATTAAAATGTAATTGCAAATGATGCGTTTAAACAAATAGCTCATACAATATTACATTTTTAGCTTTTGGAAAACATCATCAGATTTTGTGTAAATAGCTTTGATGGGGGTAGATTGTTTCTATGGATAAAAATACTGACAATGATTTGCAACAAAATGTAGAGCTGTGTTCTCATTTTAATATATATATAAAAAAACTTGTTGACCTACATTTACTAAAACATGTTTGTCCTGCATGTTCCTACTGAGTATTTCATCAGAAGATAATGCTAAATTGTACTTTCAAATCTTTGTTGCATGTAAAATATTAATTAATGAGGTCTTTTTTTTAATGTAACGCTTATTAATTTGCACCAAGGGATACAATAAAAAAATACTTATGTAGTTTGCTATATAAAATGAGTCTCGTGCTTGTGAATACTTTGGGCAAATGTTACTTGGCAGTGCATGAAATTGTATTGCTCTTTGTGAATCTACAGAGCCATTTTCTTCTGCAGACCTTTGTTGATCGGTCTTACAAATGATACACATTAAACTGCATTGAATCCCTTTTTGATTGGATCTCTATTTACTTTGGATGTGCAGGTTTTAGCAGGGCTGTTTCTCCACCTTGCAAGCCATAGAACCCTATTAAGCAAATGAAGGAGCATGCAGCATAGGACTTGAGGTTGGGCTGTATTTCTTATGCATTTTGTGGGGAACACAAGGTTTTACTGTTATGAATTTTATGAAGAACGTCTTGCAAGGGGGGAAAGCTGCTTCCTTACGCACTACTGATTTATTGCATCTAGATGTGTAAGGAAACGTGTGAATGTAACCAAATGGTTTGTTTGTGTCTGGCAAAACTGCTGTTGTGCAAGTTTGTAAATGTTGAATAATAGTAAAGTGTAATCAAATTTTCTTCATTCTCTTGCTATCTTTTTTTTTTTTTTAAAGCAGGAATGTGAAGCTTAGGAGCCAGCCCATTTTTGGTTCAGCACCTTGGTAGCGCTTACTGATTATTGGCAAAATATAGCCACCAATCAGCAAGTGCTATCCAGGGTTCTGAACCTAAAATGGGCTGGCTTCTATGCTCTTTACATTCCTGCTTTTTTAAAAGATATATTCAGCAATCGAAAAAAAAAATGATACTAGGAGTAAATTAGAAAGTTGCTTAAAATTGCTGCTCTATCTGAATTGTGAAAGGAAAAAGTTGGGTTTAGTATCCCTTTTAATTTTGTCAGCATTTGTATAAATGTTCAGTTTATCATATACATGATAAAAGCAAAGGATTTGAATCTTGGTGGAGTTGCTATGGGCTGTTCTTCTTTTTTTTTTTTTTAGATTAAAAGGACATAATACTCATATGCAAAGTCACTTGAAAGTGATGCAGTATATCTGTAAAAAGCTGTCTAGAAAATATCACCTGAGAATCTCTATGTAAAGAGGAATATATTTGAATTCACAATTTCCTCAGCTCACCAGAGTAAGTGCTGTGTAAAAAGTTATCTTTCAGTTACTGCCGAGCTGCAGCCAATCGGCACCAGCATTGAGGTCATGTATTGTTTTACTGTGATCTCATGAGATTTTATGATAAACTTCCTTAAAGGGACATTAAACACTAAATACATGCTAGATAGAATGATGTATTCAAAGAAAAGATTAGTCCATGACTAACATGTAGATGTATTTTTTAAAGTTTTATTAGTTGTTTAAAAAGTGACAAAATAAGTGTAAAGTTTTAGTGTCTATAAAACACTGGGAGCTGCCATGTTGTAACTTGTGTTACCTTCTCTGCTGTGGCCAATTAGGGTCAGTTATAAATAGGTCACTAAAGTGTGCAGCCAATGGCTGTGCTGGATTTAACAGTGTTCTGCACTTCCATTTCTAACAGGAACTGAAAACCTCACAATTTCAGAATGGAATTGCAGGCAAAGAGGACAAAATAAATAATGAAAGTATATTGCAGAGTTGTTTTATTATATACAATTTATCATTTTATATTACCATCTCAAAGTGTTTAATGTCCCTTTAAACTGAATAGGGAAATAACATGAGAGTGCGTGAGGCACGCTCCCTTGCAGGTCCCGGGACAGGCATACTGATTGGCTGCTTAAAGTTTTTTACAATGGAGTGTGAATACTTTTTGAGGTAAAATCTCATGTGATCTCATGAGATTTTATGATAAACTTCCTTAAACTGAATAGGGAAATAACATGAGAGTGCATGAGGCACGCTCCCTTGCAGGTCCCGGGACAGGCATACTGATTGGCTGCTTAAAGTTTTTTACAATGGAGTGTGAATACTTTTTGAGGTAAAATCAGCTGCTGATTGAGTAAAGGCTGCATATTTTACCCAGCAATCTTGGAAAGTGTTATATAAATGATACAATTATTACAATTATTATAAATTTATAGAATAGTAAAATAAAATTCTACTTACACAGCAGCAATTACATTTTGTATTCTGAGAAATGCACCATGTTTCTTGCTGAGCTGTCACTGTGGACATATTTATAACTGATTTTAGGTTATTGTTAAGGTATCCATAGGGCAGCTGTGTGCTTCCCATAGTGACCCTACACCTACTTACAAAACCATGAACTAAGCAATGTCAGAGATAAAAATACTGAATAACAAATTGGCTGGTGAAAATATTTGCTGTAATTAGGAGTTCTAACTAAGGAGTAAGTCAAAGTCACCCTTGGGGATTTCTTTCCATATTATGTGTTAAGGTTGTCATTGCTTAACAAGCAAACAAATCTATAGAGACGTGTCTTATGGGGCGAGGTGTACGGTACATCCTATATCTCAGTAGTAGTTACATCCACACAGAAATAGGATGATGTAATGACAAATACAATCATGTAGCAATAAACTAGCTATGTTCAAACGGTGGCTTGTGGTGCACTGGTAAAACTGTTCCCTAGGAGATCAGAAGTTTGTTGTGAGAATTTTACTTTTGGTCGAAGGAATCTGGTATGTTACGGTGATGGTGAAACTTGGCACTCCAGATTTTTCAGAACTACATTTCCCATGATGCTCGACTGGACTTTAGAGTGCCTAGGCATCATGGGAAATGTAGTTCTGAAACATCTGGAGTACCAAGGTTCGCCATCACTGTGATATATATTAGGTGCACTCAATTGCCAGGGTCCTGAATAGTAATTCAGATAAAGTCAGTAGAAAATGGCACTCTCTGGACTTTACAAAAGGTGCATAAAATGCCTTTTGATAAGTGACATTTCGGGGAAGACATCCCTTTATTCGTCTGATTAAGGGGTGTATTCCCCAAAACATCACTTATTAAAAGGCATTTTATGCACCTTTTGTTAAAGTGAATGTAAACTTTGACGAATGTGTGCCCGGTTTAAAAAAAAAAAACCCTTAAGGACCAGGGGTGTTTTAACACTTTTGTTGTGCTTGTGTTAAGCTGTAATTTTCATCTCTCTCATTTACTGTTCCCATACATATTAAATATTTTTTTTCAGGACAAGAAGGGCTTTCTTTACATATCATTATTTGTATCATGTCATATAATTTACTTTAAAAATAATAATAAAATATGGGTACAAATTAGAAAAAAAACATGTTTTTTTTACTTTTACTTGAAAAATATTTTAATCATCTACAAAAGCTAATGAAAAAAACAGCTAAATAGTTTAAAAACACCCACTGTTTATATGCATTTTTTTGCATATAGGGCTAAAAGTACAAGTAGGACATTGCTGTTTCAAAATATATATTTTTAAAATGTATCAATAGTGACATTATAACACTGTCACAAACATAATAATTGGCTGTTACTTTCTCCTCACATGCCTGGCAGATAGTAACAACGGTATTTCAGCAGAAGCGATCTCTGATTGCTCCTGCTGCTCATTTTAAGTCATCAGTCCTCAAGGGGTTAAAAATGATTCGGCTAGATTACGAGTTTTTGTTGGTTAATGGTGTGCGGGACTAACAAGCCTTTTCTTCTCACCGCTCACTTAAGACAACGCTGGTATTACGAGTTTTCTTCAAGCCGACGTTAGCCTCAGAAAAGTGAGCGTTGAGCAAAATTTAGCTCCACATCTCGCCTCAATACCAGTGTTGCTTAAGTCAGCGGTGAGCTGGCTGAACATGCTCATGCACGATTTCCCCATAGGAAACAATGGGGTTGAGCTGGCTGAAAAAAAACCTAACACCTGCAAAAAAGCAGCGTTCAGCTCATAACGCAGCCCCATTATTTCCTATGGGGAAATAAAAGTTATGTCTACACCTAACAGCCTAACATGAACCCCGAGTCTAAACACCCCTAATATTACACTTATTAACCCCTAATATGCCGTCCCCGATATCGTTGCCACCTACATTATACTTATGAACCCCTAATCTGATGCCCCCAACATCGCTGAACCCTACATTTAATTTATTAACCCCTAATCTGCCCCCCAACGTCGCCGCAACTATATTAAATTTATTAACCCCTAATCTGCCACCGCCAACGTCGCCGCCACTATAATAAATGTATTAACCCCTAAACCTAAGTCTAACCCTAACCCTAACACCCCCCCCCTAACTTAATTATAATTTAAATACATCTAAATAAATTTACTATCATTAACTAAATTATTCCTATTTAAAAATAAATACTTACCTGTAAAATAAACCCTAATCTAGCTACAATATAACTAATAGTTACATTGTAGCCATCTTAGGGTTTATTTTTATTTTACAGGCAACTTTGTATTTATTTTAACTAGGTAGAATAGTTATTAAATAGTTATTAACTATTTAATAACTACCTAGTTAAAATAAGTACAAATTTACCTGTAAAATAAACCCTAACCTAAGTTACAATTACACCTAACACTACACTATAATTAATTACCTAAACTAACTACAATTAATTACAATTAAATTAACCCCTTAATGACCACAATGTACCCTGCATGTCACAGGTTGTTAAGGGGTTTTTCAGGACATAATAGCACAAGTCTAGCAAGAACACACTATTAATGCCCTCCCTCTAGCAGGCTTTGTGGAATAGAGCAGTCTCAATGCTGGTGGCAAGACCACGCTATAAAACAATCAAGTCCCAAAAAAAGGCCAGCGACATACAGGGTACGTCGCTGGTCCTTAAGGGGTTAAATAACTAAATAACTAAATACTAAATAACGGAAAAAAACACACAAAATTACAGAAAATAAAAAAGAAATGACAAAATTTTAAACTAATTACACCTAATCTAATCCCCTAATAAAATAAAAAAGCCCCCCAAAATAATAAAAAGCCCTACCCTATACTAAATTACAAATAGCCATTAAAAGGGCCTTTTGCGGGGCACCCTACTTTGAGACGTCTTCACCCTGCCTGGCACAAGTGGACCTCCAGAGGGGCAGAAGTCTTCATCCGATCCGGCCAGAAGAGGACATCCAGACCGGCAGAAGTCTTCATCCAGGCGGCATCTTCTATCTTCTTCCATCCGGAGCGGAGCGGGTCCATCTTGAAGACATCAGACACGGAGCATCCTCTTACATCCGACGGCGACTGAAGAATGAACTTTCCTTTAAGTGACGTCATCCAAGATGGCGTCCCTTGAATTCCGATTGGCTGATAGAATCCTATGATGCAATCAGCCAATAGAATTGAAGTTTAGTCCTATTGGCTGGTCCAATCAGCCAATAGGATTGAGCTCGCATTCTATTGGTTGTTCCAATCAGCCAATAAAATGCGAGCTCAATTCTATTGGCTGATTGCATCAGCCAATAGGATTTTTCCTACCTTAATTCTGATTGGCTGATAGAATCCTATCAGCCAATCGAAATTGAAGGGACACCATCTTGGATGACGTCACTTAAAGGAACCTTCATTCTTCAGTCGCCATTGTATGGAAGAGGATGCTCCGCGTCGGATGTCTTCAAGATGGACCCGCTCCGGATGGAAGAAGATAGAAGATGCCGCCTGGATGAAGACTTCTGCCAGTCTAGATGTCCTCTTCTGGCCAGATCGGATGAAGACTTCTGCCCCTCTGGAGGTCCACTTGTGCCTGGCTGGGTGAAGACGTCTCAAGGTAGGGTGATCTTCAAGGGGGTAGTGTTAGGTTTTTTTAAGGGGGGATTGGGTGGGTTTTAGAGTAGGGTTGGGTGTGTGGGTGGTGGGTTTTAATGTTTCGGGGGTATTGTATTTTTTTTACAGATAAAAGAGCTGATTACTTTGGGGCAAAGCTAAACATATTTTATTTGATATCAGTTATTACAAGAGACTCAAAGGTGATCCCACAATAGAATATAGCAAAATTCTAAAAAATATGATCTTTGAAGGTTTCGCTAAAGGCATCCAAAATAAAAAAGAAAAGCAATACCTATTACTAGACCATCCTAGCATTCCCTTATATTACCACCTTATGAAGATTCACAAGAATCACAATAAACCTCCGGGGAGGCACATAATCACAGGTATCAATAGTATCATAGACCATTTGTCAGAGTATATCGATTTCTATTTACAGAAATATGTAATTCGCTTACCATCATACATCAGGGACACTACTGACCTTTTGAACAAACTTATGTTTTATAAAAAAGAAAATATCTCTGGTTAACCTGCAATGTTGGATCCCTTTACTCCAACATTGACCACAAATTGGGCCTGGAGGCTATTTATTTGCCTTCCATTCAACAAGAATTTATTATAGAAATTGTTTATTTTGTCACATAATTATTTCCAATTTTTGGATGAGTTTTATTTGCAGATTAAACGGACGGCCATGGGTACCAGATTCGCTCCCAGTTTTGCTAACCTTTTTATGGGTATATTCGAGGAGAGATATATTGAACTGGAGGGCAAATCTGGTATTCTATGGCCGCTACATAGATTACCTCATTTTCATCTGGGATTGTTCTGTTGAGGATGCAACTTTGTTTGTTGTTTATACACAATTTACAACCATCTAAAATTGTATATTTGGATGTGGTTCTGGAGTGGACTGACGAGGGTAATGTTTTGTCTTCCACATATTTCAAAGAGGTTGACAGTAATAACTTCCTCCATTTCTCCAGTAACCACCTAAATAGTTGGAAGACCAACATTCCCTACAGTCAGTTCAGACGATTTAGGAGGAATTGTAGTACCATGAATAAAATTGTGATCACGAGATTTAAAGTAAAAGGATACCCGTTAGATCTCATTAGTGATAGTTACTTTAGAGCAAGAAAAGTAAATATAGCATTGGTCGATATTCTTGCACCTAAACCTGTAGGAAAACACAAACAGAAGGATAGAAATTGCCCCCATAATCCCGCATTCATCACACAATATAAATCGGAGCACAAACAAATCAGACATATTATTAATAAATATTGACCAATAGTTCTTAAGGATCCTTTTTTTAAAAACACTTTGGAAAAGAATCCTAGATTAGTGTTTCGCAGATCATCAACCCTTAAGCAGAAATTAGCCCAGAGCAAAGTGATTATTTCTAAAAAGAGAAACATACACAATAATAAAAATCGCTACATCACCAATAAAGGTAAAATTGGAGCGTTTAGATGCAACGAAAATAGACGCCATATATGCAAGCACATCACACACGGGAACAAAATGGTGACATGTCATACAACAGGAGAAATTTTCACTATAAAAAGCCACATTGATTGTGGCAGCAATTATGTAATCTATGTCTTGACCTGCAAGTGGGGCCTTCAATATTTGCAGGAAAATCCGTACTAGATGGAGCAAACTTTGGAGAAATATTAGATATTGCTCCTTCAAACACAGTATTTCAAGACATAGTACATAGACATAGTACGCTTCAGCATGGTGGCTGTCATCATGCTCAGTTGGCTGCAATAGATACACTCAGTTACGCCAGAGGGAAACTTTTTGGATATTTCGCTTCCAGTCTTTGTTTCCCTCTGGTCTAAATGAGATGTTATATTTGGCAGCTTTTTGATTGGTCTAATATTCGGTTTAGTATATATAGGTTACTTAGTCTTGGTAGTTGAGACATCTCAGCAACCTCTTTTTATTTAAGTCACTAAGAGATATATATTCCATATGATATATAGTTTTTTTGTTAGTCACTTATAGA
Organism: Bombina bombina; assembly: GCF_027579735.1. Lineage (NCBI taxonomy): Eukaryota > Metazoa > Chordata > Amphibia > Anura > Bombinatoridae > Bombina > Bombina bombina. The sequence goes on along the minus strand of NC_069505.1, from coordinate 220,382,475 downwards.
CATTTTGAACACACTTCTTTGTATACACTATAGACTCTTTCTATGTAGATTGTTTCAATGCAAATTCATTACATATTGTTATATTATGACTACACTAGTTTGTTGTTATATTATGCTTTCACGAATAGAGTAAGGATATTTACTATGGCCTAGATTTGGAGTTTGGCGGTAGCCGTGAAAACCAGCGTTAGAGGCTCCTAACGCTGGTTTTAGGCTACCGCCGGTATTTGGAGTCAGTCAGGAAAGGGTCTAACGCTCACTTTTCAGCCGCGACTTTTCCATACCGCAGATCCCCTTACGTCAATTGCGTATCCTATCTTTTCAATGGGATCTTTCTAACTCCGGTATTTTAGAGTCGTGTCTGAAGTGAGCGTTAGAATTTTAACGACAAAACTCCAGCCGCAGAAAAAAGTCAGTAGTTAAGAGCTTTCTGGGCTAACGCCGGTTTATAAAGCTCTTAACTACTGTGCTCTAAAGTACACTAACACCCATAAACTACCTATGTACCCCTAAACCGAGGTCCCCCCACATCGCCGCCACTCGATTCAATTTTTTTAACCCCTAATCTGCCGACCGAATCTCGCCGCTATTCTAATAGATGTATTAACCCCTAAAGCTAAGTCTAACCCTAACACTAACACCCCCCTAAGTTAAATATAATTTAAATCCAACTAAATAAATTACCTCTTATTAAATAAATTATTCCTATTTAAAACTAAATACTTACCTGTAAAATAGACCCTAATATAGCTACAATATAAATTATAATTATATTATAGCTATTTTAGGATTTATATTTATTTTACAGGTAACTTTGTATTTATTTTAGCCAGGTACAATAGCTATTAAATAGTTAAGAACTATTTAATATCTACCTAGTTAAAATAATTACAAAATTACCTGTAAAATAAATCCTAACCTAAGTTACAATTAAACCTAACACTACACTATCAATAAATTAATTAAATACAATACCTACAAATAACTACAATGAAATAAACTAACTAAAGTACAAAAAATAAAAAAGAACTAAGTTACAAAAAATAAAAAAATATTTACAAACATAAGAAGAATTTTACAACAATTTTAAACTAATTACACCTACTCTAAGCCCCCTAATAAAATAACAAAGCCCCCCAAAATAAAAAATGCCCTACCCTATTCTAAATTACAAAAGTTCAAAGCTCTTTTACCTTACCAGCCCTGAACAGTGCCCTTTGCGGGGCATGCCCCAAAGAATTCAGCTCTTTTGCCTGTAAAAAAAAAATACAATACCCCCCCCAACATTACAACCCACCACCCACATACCCCTAATCTAACCCAAACCCCCCTTAAATAAACCTAACACTAAGCCCCTGAAGATCTTCCTACCTTGTCTTCACCATGCCAGGTATGACCGATCGTTCCAGGCTCCGAAATCTTCATCTAAGCCCAAGCGGGGGCTAGACATCCATCATCCGATGGCTGAAGAAGTCCAGAAGAGGCTCCAAAGTATTCATCCTATCCGGGAAGAAGAGTAGATCCGGACCGGCAACCATCTTCTTCCAAGCGGCATCTTCTATCTTCATCCGATGAGGACCGGCTCCATCTTGAAGACCTCCACCGTGGACCCATCTTCTTCCGACGACGACTTCCCGACGAATGACGGTTCCTTTAAGGGACGTCATCCAAGATGGTGTCCCTCGAATTCAGATTGGCTGATAGGATTCTATCAGCCAATCGGAATTAAGGTAGGAAAATTCTGATTGGCTGATGGAATCAGCCAATCAGAATCAAGTTCAATCCAATTGGCTGATCCGATCAGCCAATCAGATTGAGCTCGCATTCTATTGGCTGATCGGAACAGCCAATAGAATGCGAGCTCAATCTGATTGGCTGATTGAATTTATTTCTATCCACATTAGAATTAGTTAGCTAGTATTTTATTTAATTCTTAATAGGGACACTTAGCACACATTTATTTAGATAATTTGTAATAGTCATTTTATACTTATTATCATTCTTTTACACTGCTCCATGGTAATTCCATATATATTACATTATAGGATTATCATAATTTTTTACACAATCGTACACGCCATTATTTCACACACCTCTTTTCACTCAAAGGATTAATCATTTCTTTTTATTATCTATTATACATTTGTGGACACCTTTTTGTTTTTTTCCCATCTCTCATCCTATTTGGTTCCTTGTGTTAAATGTAAAAAGATCACACACAACTAATGAGATATGGAGCAACAATGTGGGCTTTAGGATAACGTTCTGATAAGTACAATGAAGCACTGAGGTAGTGACTGTTCCGTTAACAGCGTTTTATCAGTAACCTATACCAGGCAAGGACACAGGCTGGAAACGTTGCGTTATTGGCCTTAAAATTGGTGACGCACTGAGGGTGCTATGATTGGCCAGATAGAGATCACATGCACCTATTATAGACTCGGGGATAGGTTGGAATGTGATTAGGCTACACGGAAGTAAAATTCAATACATGTTTTACACGCTGAGAAAAATTTAGACTACAAGCAGCAATCGAACTAGTTAATTCACATGTATATGGATCTCAATCCGGAAGGACACTAGCCTTATTGAAACATAGTAGATTATTTGGGATGAACTGTTATAAATATGTAACAGATTTAGGAATCAAAGGAGATAGAAAGGCTTTGAGGAAACGTATTGTTCCAATATGATCCGAAATTACTAAGAACTGACTGCAGAGTGTAATATGATACCCAATGTGATGTTTATCAGATTCATGCAGAGTGTAATACAATACCCAATGTGATGTTTATCAGAATTCAATGTATATGTGATGTTGTGCTTCTAATATGATGTTTAAATAGGTAAATATTGTTTTAACTCATTTTTTAATACACGCCCTGTATGGGCGTGGCTTCACATACTATTGCTGATTGGTGCAATAGGGATGTAAATAGCAGGACAGTTGCAGGGTGATTTTAAACAGCCTATTTGGGGCTGAGAAATGCGTTGCATATTAGGTGGATATTGTGATACCCCATTATCCACTACTTGTTTTTAATGATTTTGTTTTTAATAAAAATCAAAGTTTTTTTTTTAATAAAAATTCAAGTGTAGTAGTATCACCTTGCTTTACTGTGCCTCGAGTTGGTTGGGACACAGATACTTTGAATACCTGTCCTGCACTATATCTTGACTGTTTGGAGAGCTCATCGTGGGTGAGCTGATACACCTATGGAAATATATCAGCTTGTTCCTACCAGCACAAAGGTGTGCTCAATCAAAATGCGAGTACCCATTTGGCTCCTTATTTATACCATCTGCTATATTTTTGTTGATCTGCACAAGTAGTGCTTTCCTTCTGTTTATAGAGCACCTTTGATGGGGGAATCCTAAATGGGTGAGCTGATACACCATCCAATATATCAGTCTGTACCTACCAGCACATAAGGGTGCTACAGTTCAATGTGAGTACTCATTTGACTAATAACTGTCACATATATTAGTTTGGTGGATCTACACATGAGGCACCCCTTTGTTCTTCTTATCATTTCATAGTATATCTGGAAGTATCTGTGTGGAGGAGGCAGCCACCATTTCTTTTGAAGACTTCTTGCCCTTGGACAGACTGTCTCTTCATTGGCTTGGAACTCTCTATTATATTTCATTGATTGAGGACTGCCATTATATTAGACTAAATAATTACATATTTGTGTATGTGTTCATACTCTCTCTTTTTTTATATAGTTGATTCGCCCCTTTTGATTTTTGCTATCTGTATAAATCTTTATAGCTGACATTAGATTAGCTGGATAGATTTCCTTTCCACCTATGTACCAACACTTCAAAGTATAAGTATAAAAGCAGTGTGTTCTAGACATTATTGATTGCTGCTGTTTCTGGAAATCCTAATAAAAATGTACTGAATATTTTACAAAAACATTGACATTTATGGGTCTTTTTTTTTAATTTTATTTTACTGGACAACTATTTGAAATACTTGAATATCCATTTAAATACATAGCAATATACAGTGATTCAAGTGAGAGGTTTCCCAATGTTTGGGATGAATTCACCTGTGAATGTGAGGTGTGAGGCAATAGGTCACATTTATTCTGTGGGTGCTGGTGATGACATAGAACATGATCAAAAACTAAATACACTTTACCTACCATGTGCGCTCACCATGCCACGTGCAGACAAGCTGTGTTTACTCTCACTAGAAGCATTTTTGCAGTATTGTGTTTATTAAAGCCGACTTTAATGTCTTTTTGTTTTTAATTAGCAATTTTATTCATAACAAAAGGAAATATGATGCAAGCAAATACAAATAACAGATATGACATTTAACATTACATGAAGTGAAAAGTAATAAAGTTAAAAAACAAATAAGAAGTGTAACAAAATCAAAGCAAATCCTGGTGGCAACATTTAGTTGTCTATATAAACACCTTGCATTAGCAAGATATTCCTCCCATATAAATACTATAGAGATAGTCCTGCAATTTCTTATTTAATGTAATGGTATTTTAATCATTCTAATGTCAAAGTTGTGGTTACCTTTCCTCTCCACTGCTCATTTGACAGCACATATGTTTGTTTCCAAAATCTGGGAACTAATTGTTTGACGCTATTTATCAATATTTTAAAAAACAAGCCTCAGACTACAGGTAACACCTACCTGCTTATTAAACAAAAATATTAAAGGGACATTAAACACTAAATACATTTTATAAGCATAGTATTGAGGTTATTCCCCACCTCCTCATAGTCATAGATGCCGCCATGTTGAAATTTATCTTTCACTACATTTTAGTGTTAATGCAACAATTCTCTTTCAATTACCTGTAGTGTAACCTAAGTTCCAAAATGGCAGAATTTGAGATGCTTGGGCAGCACAATAAATAAACAAACCACTAGCCATATAGCTCCTATCTTTAACAAATATATTGTCTTTGAAAGTAATAAATTGTTATGATTATATTTGTTGTTCAAAAGTAGTTGCATAATGTAGCACTACATACACCAGTAGGAAAGTCTAGTTAAATTGCCATTATAGTGATAAAATGGCTCTTATTTGTTACACCATGTCATTTTATCACTAGCAACACTGCAAAGCTATGTGTTAACCCCCCATGGATTAAACACATAGTTAAAGTACCACTTAGGTCCTGCAGAGTACTGCGGGTCCCAGAGCAGAAACTGCCTCTGATCTAGTCAGCAGTGCTAGTCAGTCAGTTCCTTAATCTGTAATCAATGGGAAACCTACTTTATATCTACAATTACTTTTGATCAAAGTTTGTTCTTTCCCATGTTTAAGTTATGTTAATAAGACACAGCAGACTAATATTCTTTTGGAGAGTTCCCAACATTGTCACAGTTTGGAGGCCCGACCACTGTCTCTGCAACTCTTTGGGACTTTATGATAATCCCATTTACCAAGAGCTGCCTAGCTACACCATGATCCTTGGCCACTACAGCATCTTGCAAAGTGTTTATTTCCACCCCTAGTTTGCCACAACTTCACTCCTAGATCTTCCTGAATTTGCCACCAGCCTCCCATTCCCAATAGTCTGTGAGAAATGGTTTGGAGCTATGATATTAAAGACTTGCAATAAAGTTCAACACTAATTCAAATGAGAGAATACAAACTCATCTGAATATATTTAATGCACATGTATGCTCTTTTATTAAAAATCTAAACATGCATATATCTAAAATGCCCTTTAATATACAGACTGAATGGAGATAATAAACTATTGCAAATTGTTTTTGAAACAAACTAAAACAAAGGAACTCTTAGACCGGATTAAAATGCGGATTAAAATGAGCATTAAGAAAAGTGTAGATGTTTATTTTTATGAAACAAGACTGAATAAATGTCTTTCCACTTATAGGTGAAAGCGCATGCTGATTTTATTTTAAGTAGGATCCTACATTTTTTATATTAAAGGCATTTAAGATATGTGTGTTTACATTTTTAATAAAAGAGTATATGTGTGCATTAAATAATGAATATATTCAGATATATTTGCATTCTCTCTTTGGTCTTAGGGTTTAACTTTGTCGCAAGTTTTTAAACAAAATATTTTGTGTGTATGCAGTGATTTGGCCTTTTAAAGGGACAGTCAACACCAAAAATGTTATTGTGCAAAAAGATAGATAATCCCTTTATTACCCATTCCCCAGTTTTGCAAAACCAACAATGTTATATTAATATACTTTTTACCTCTGTGATTAACCTTGTATCTAAGCTTCAGCAGACTGCTCCCTTACCTTAGATCTTTTTATAGACATGCATTTTAGCCAATCTGTGCAGACTCTTAAATAACTCCAACGGTAGTGAGCACAATGTTATTTATATGACACACATGAACAAACAATACATGTTATTAGCTATTCACAGCCAGACAGTGAGATAAGTTGTTTGACTGCAGATTCTTATAAATCAGCCTATGAACCTACCTAGGTTTAGCCTTTAACATAAAATACCAAGAGAAAAGAGCAAATTTGATGATAAAAGTAAATTGGAAAGTTTTAAAGGACATGCCCTATCTGAATCATGAAAGTTTTACTTGGACTTTACTGTTTCCTTAATGGGGTAGGGACAGGTTTTTTTTAAACTTGCTGAGAGATTTTGTATCAGCACACTTGATCAGTGTATTTTAAAAAAGATAGCTATGTTATTGAAGATACACTTCTAGTGCTATTCTCTTAAAAATGTCCCTGGTTATTAAGATGGGCTGGAAGTAAGAGACTACACATTCATAACGTGTGCATTAACATATATTGCTTTTATCAATCCTCTTTAGGTACAATAATTAAAGGGACATGAAACCCAAATTTTTTCTTTCATGATTCAGATAGAGCAGCAACTTTATAATTTACCTCTAACATTTTTTCTTCATTCTCTTGGTAGCTTTATTTGAAAAGCAGGAATGTAAGCTTAGAAACAGGGCTCATGTTTGGTTCAGCACCCTGGGGAGCGCTTTTTGATTGGTGGCTACATTTAGACATCAATCAGCAAGTGTTACCCTTGTGCTGAACCATAAAATGGTCTGGCTCCCAAGCTTACATTCCTGCCTTTTCAAATAAAGATACCAAGAGAACGAAGAAAAATTGATAATAGAAAGTTAGTAAATTAGAAAGTTGCTTAAAATTGCATTTTATATCTGAATGATGAAAGTTTAATTTTGCCTAGACTATCCCTTTTAACACTGGTATCAGATTTGTAAAAAAAAATCTAGATATGCTTGCACACAGTTTTTTAAGGAACTGGACAGGTAGATTGTTCCAAACATTGTGGAAAACTAAGCACACCTCTTACGTGGATTTAGGCAGCCTTAATTGCTTCTGTCTCAATGCCTCAATGACGTTGACATCAAGGCTCTGTGGGGGTCATATCATTACTTACAGGACTTGTTCTTCTTTGAGTTGAAGATAGTTCATAATGACTTTGGTTGTATATTTTGAGTCATTGTCATGCTGCAGAATAAATGTGGGGAAAATCAGATGTTTCCCTGATAGTATGGCATGATGGATAATATCTGCCTGTACTTCTTATCATTGAAAAGACCATTACGTCTGGACAAATTCCAACCCCATTAACAGAAATGCAGCCCCAGACTTGCAAGGAAACTCCACCATGCTTCACTGTTGCCTGCAGACACTCATTCTTGCACTGCTCTCCAACCCTTCGGCGAACATACTGCCTTCTGCTACAGCCAAATATTTATAATTTTGACTCTTCAGTCCAGAGTACCAGCTGCCATTTTCTGCACCCAGTTCCTGTGTTTCTGTGCAAGTCTTCCATGAAGACCACTTCTGACCAGACTAATAGTAGATGGGTAACCAAGAACCCACTGGTTTCTTCCAATTCTTAGTTGATAACACTCCTGGACATCTTCCGATTGTGAAGGGAAGTATGCACTGCACTACATTTCATTGGCTGACCACTGCATCTATGGCCTCAGTGTTGCCTGTTTCTTTGTGCTTCTTCAGAAGCTTGGACAGCACATCTGGAAGGTCCTGTCTGCCTTGACATTTCTCCCTTGGAGAGATCTTCCTGTTGCAGTATAAGTACCCTGTATCGTGAAGCTGTGTTCAGTCTTGCCATGGTATATCACTTTTGACATTAAATTGACTTCAGGAACCTCACCTTGTTAGCAGAATTTTGCTGTGTCTCATCCAGTTGTTTTCCTTCTACACAGATGTTTCTGTTTCAGTTAATGATTGCATTTCAACCTACATATTAAATTGATGATCATTAGCACCTGTTTGGTAAAATTGTTTTATCATAAACCTGATTATATGTCTACAAAATCCCTTACTTTGAGCAAGTGTACCTAGAAGAATTGTTGCTGTTTTATGTTTATATATATATATATATATATATATATATATATATATATATATAGGCAAAATGAGTCGGTTGCACTCTCACAAACAATTTCCAAGGGCCAGGGTGCTAGAGTAGGTGAAATGTAGTAGAGTAGAAAACAGCACTCTCTGGACTTAAGTTTAAACAAATAGTTTAATAGGTAACGTTTCGGGGAATGCTCCCCTTCATCAGACCAACAACATACAAGTGAGTCAAACATTTAAACATACATAGACCCCTCCCCCTTGTGCAAAAACCGCCAAAACTTGGTTGTCATAGCAACCAAACATAAAGTGCATAGTAAATACAAAAAGTCAAACAATGATCACATTGCAGAACCCAAAAGTACATAATCGTTATAGATGGACATCAATATCAAAAGCCATTAGTCAATGTGATATATAACAGTACAACCAGTCCCATGTCAAATGCTGCTGTATATATGGGGTACATAGAATACCATTCAGCACCAGGCTGTATAGACCAATTCAACACAGTAAACAAATAAGCAATATTCATTAAAAATGGGCAACAATACAGAGAGCCCTAGGTAAATGCAATGCAGTTCAAAACATCCAGCCACATATTAAAAGCAACAGTGTGGTATATAGAGATAAAGATATAGTGTAATTCAGCCTCAGGTCGGTTATGCCTATTCATTCACCACTGTTTACAGGCCGATGAGCAAAAGACCTGAATATAGCATTGCAGTAATACCTGCTTTGAGTTTAACAAGTGATCCTATCCTGCACTTAATGCTGATACTTGAGCAATGAAATTACAGATCCGTTATCCTACTGACAGGGGCATACACTCCCACTACTTCCCAATGCCAGTTAGAATATGAGTTAACAGCGATCGACATTGATAGATCAGTGATCGTCATACCAGCCAGTGTTTGCAGCCCAGTGAGATCAGCCCGTCCGGCAGTGTCTAGTGCAGGCCTATACAGATGTTAACAGACTACATCGTGGATCGCACTGATTAACAGTGCGCATGCGTATCACCCCGGGGCGGTCCGCCCCCGAGAAAAACAAAACAGCTTAGTGATTGGCTCTAATGGACAAGCCCCTATATGACTATATGTAAAAATGTGTATTATCTAAAGTATCATGTTTAGACAGAAGGCAGTTACTGTATCACAGCGATTGGGGTATAGGTCAATATGACAAGGTGTACACTTAATGCGTGTGGTCAGGGGCAAGAGACTATATGTTAACAGTGATAGCCATTGATAGATCAGTGGTTGTCATACCGGCTAGTGTTTGCAGCACAGTAGGATCAGCCCATGCGGCAGTGTCTAATGCAGGCCTATGCCGATGTTAACAGACTACATTGTGGATCGCACTGATTAGAAGTGCGCATGCGTATCACCCCAGGGCGGTCCGCCCCCGAGACAAACCAAACAGCTTAGTTATTGGCTCTAATGGGCAAGCCCCAATAAAACTATATGTAAAAATGTGAATAATCTAAAGTATCATGTTAGACAGAAGGCAGTTACTGTATCACAGCGATTGGGGTATAGATCAATATGACAAGGTGGAGACTTAATGTGTATGGTCAGGGGCAAGAGAATAAACAATATCCCATAAGCAAGAACATACCTCAGATTACTGAGTGACACAGTTTGTATAGAATAAAGGTCATCATAAAGGAAAAGTGTAGATCAGTCAGTATAAAAGCAATCATATCGATCTACCCTGGGATCAGCATTTTAATTGGCCCTAGTGGGACAAGGCCCACTAAATCCAAATACTGTATCCTACACTATCAGGGTAACACACATAGTGTTAAAGGAACAGGGAAATGGTGTTCAAACCAGGTAAGGTCAAATATTGCTTACATCAAATGCACAAGAGATCAAGATGATCTGGTATATGATACAATGTTATAATGCATTACCACAAAACCAACATGAACAAAGTTTACACATTGTTGCGGGCCAGATAGACATAATAAAGCAGTAACAAGAACATTATGACATGTTAACTTACAGTATAGCATAATGTGTTGGCTAACATGGAGCAGTAGGTGAAAAAAAACTAGAATAACTTATCCAAGGCTCTACTCAGTCAAATGTCATTAGTGGCCGCAAGGAGAGTACTCCCAAAGCCCCCCATATATATAGGGTAGGCAAGGACAAGGCACATATAGATCAGGGTAGTGTGATCAGTGCAATCATATCTATTTAGTAAGAAGAGATGCATCCTATAATGATGCTCATGCTGTAGTCAAATAATCAACAGTTAGGGATACTCATAAAAAGCAGTGCCAGTCTATTCCCATATTCAAACCTTTGGGATGTATGGTGTCCAATTTAAAGATCCACTCTGCTTCTTTTTGTAGGAGACGAGTGTCCCTATCACCGCCCCTAGGAAGTGGGGGAACATGGTCAATAAGCTTAAATCTAAGGTCAGCAACAGAGTGACCCTTCTCCATGAAATGTCTGGCCACCGGCTGGTCACCCTTCCCTTTTTCAATTGCTGTCCGGATCGCACTCCTATGATTGGCCATTCTTTTCTTGATGTCGTCAGAGGTTTTACCGATGTAAAAAAGTCCACAGCTACAATTTAACATATATACCACAAATTTCGTGGTGCACGTAAGATAATGCTTAATCTTGTAGCTAGTATTGTTGTGTGGGTGTCTGAACTGTTTACATTGCAACATGGAGTTGCACGTCACACAACTAGGACATTTGTAGGAGCCCCTTTTGGTAATTGGTGTGACTTTATTATAGCTGTCAATGGGGTCTGTATTCATTCTATGTATGTTTAAATGTTTGACTCACTTGTATGTTGTTGGTCTGATGAAGGGGAGCATTCCCCGAAACGTTACCTATTAAACTATTTGTTTAAACTTAAGTCCAGAGAGTGCTGTTTTCTACTCTACTATATATATATATATATATATATATATATATATATATATATATATATATATGGAAAAATATCATTATAGTTTACTAGCCAGGGGCTAAAAGTTACTAGCCAAAAGGGAAAAAGTTACTAGTCCTTTCAATATTAAAAAATGGAAATAGTCCAATTTCTTACTTATCCTAACTCGCCAGCTTGTATATGTACATATACACAGTATATACAGCCTAGTTTTAAATTGTTTCATAAAACGGTTTCTTAATATTTTGCCTATTATTGGTTTATAGCTTTGATATCAACTGTCGCCATTAAAAAGTCAATAATATTGTCCAGAGACGATTAATTTCTGTCCTCACTGTGTGATATCCATTTGGGTGTTTTTTCTATGCTTGTACCAATTAAATGCTGATATACTTTATCTAGTCAAACATATTTATTTTCCACCTATTAATTGAGGTGCAAGTACTCCGATCACTTCAATTAACCATTGCACTTTATCCAGTACTTCCTGCTGATCTATATTATGGAAAGTATTTGTCAGGGAAATGCCATAGTAATTATCTTTCTAAAATAGCTGCCGTTGAGTCCTTAACACGAAAAAGGTTTAAAAGGAGCATTTTAGACCTCACATTTTAAAATAAGCAGTGACTAGGCTTAAGGGAGTTAATCCTGCATAACTTGTGCTCAGGATTGTTTGACCAGCTGTGGTAATTACTGTTCCTAGGCTGTTGTCTTGGCAGTATAGGGACAGGGCTAGGAAATCTGGGTGGGGTTTAAGTTCTACACCATAACATTTGTGGGTGTGAAATGTTGACCAGAAGATGAAATATCAAGTTTGTTGGGTTACAGGTGCAGGACTTGGTCTTCTACTAGTCAACACTACCTTTTTATTTTTTAAACCCCTCTCATCCTTCCCTTGCTTTGTGTAGAGCACTAAACATGTAAAAAGAAAGGTACTACCCTGCCAGTTCAGGATAGCTGGTGCCATTGAAGTTTGATAGAGCTACAGTAATTAATAATTTGTAGAGTGCACCTAACCGCTGATTCCTAGCTGTGGATTATGGGTCTGGAGGTTTAAGGGGATGTTGGACTGAGAGTCCAGTTGAGCAAGATCCCCATAAATTACAGGGGGAACAGGAGCTTTGACTTATTTGTTTAAATATTTTATTTTATAGTCTTCTTCTTTTTTTTTTTTTTTAAATTAAGATAAAGTAGGTAATAAAAAAAATATGTGGAAACTTTGGCATTTTCTGTGAAGTACTAAAGAGATACTATAATCACATTTGTATTACATTTAGAGTCTTCATCAATATATATATATATATATATATATATATATATATATATATATATATATATATATATATGTATATCTCAAGACATGTTTGTGATCTAATCTTAGTCATTTACATCATGTTAGAGCTAGGGTCAGATTAAGAAGCAGTGAGAAGCTAGTCCGTTTGAAAGATCTTGGCTATTTATATATATATATATAAATGTTAATAAATAATAATTTAATTATTTTTATGTCTGGTGAGTGTTGCTCCTATAGGTGTTTGAAATGGATAAGATAGATAGATTTAATTCACAAACACACACACATACACTATATTGCCAAGAGTATGTGGACAGCCCTACCAATTATCGGGTTTAGGTGTCTCAGTCACACCCATTGCTGTCAGGAACATAAAATCCAGCACAAAGCCATGAAATCTCCATAGGCAAACATTAACAGTGCAATGGGTCATACTGAAGAGCTCAGTGTTTTTAAATGTGGCACTGCCATAGGATGCCCATTTGGTAAGAAGGTAAGATTGTGACATTTTTGCCCTACTAGATCTGCCCTGGTAAACTGTGCTATTATTGTCAAGTGAAAGTGCCTTAAAGCAGCCTAGCCAGGAAGTGGTAAATCCGACAAACTCACAGAGAGGATGTAAGGCTCGTGGGATACTCCTCTATCAGACTGGACTTGGCCAATAGTCTTGTTATCCCGGCGTCGAGCAAGAAAGATAGGGAATATCCCAGAGCAGAGTATATCAGGAAAATGAGGAGAGCGGCACTCACCACAGACTGGACAGCACAAGGCAAATTATGCAGACAGAATATGGCAACAGAGAACCAGTCCAGAAGATTAGGGGTTAACCAGTAAGCGTAGTGAGACAGGCAGGGTTCAGGCAACAAGGTAGCAGTCCAGCAGATTAGGGGTTAACCAGTTAGCGTAGTGAGACAGGCAGGGTTCAGGCAACAAGGTATCAGTCCAGCAAATTAGGGGTTAACCAGTAAGCGTAGTGAGACAGGCAGGGTTCAGGCAACAAGGTATCAGTCCAGCAAATTAGGGGTTAACCAGTTAGCGTAGTGAGACAGGCAGGGTTCAGGCAACAAGGTATCAGTCCAGCAAATTAGGGGTTAACCAGTTAGCGTAGTGAGACAGGTAGGGTTCAGGCAACAAGGTATCAGTCCAGCAAATTTGGGGTTAACCAGTTAGTGTAGTGAGACAGGCAGGGTTCAGGCAATAAGGTATCAGTCCAGCAAATTAGGGGTTAACCAGTTAGTGTAGTGAGACAGGCAGGGTTTAGGCAACAAGGTATCAGTCCAGCAAATTAGGGGTTAACCAGTTAGCGTAGTGAGACAGGCAGGGTTCAGGCAACAAGGTATCAGTCCAGCAAATTAGAGGTTAACCAGTAAACGATCAGTCACTCCCAGAAGCACAAGAAAGTAGCACCAATATTTGGGCAGTGACAGATCGTTCACTGCCCGCTTACATACCTGTGAATGGCGCCAAGGGACCGGCCGGCATCAGCAGCGTGCGGCGATGACATCTGCGCCTCATGCTTCCTGAGCGAACACAGCCCTAGGCAATGAGCATGGAGAGGACGCCGCGCCCCTAGCAACGGCGCGGCGTGACAGAGGAGCCATCAAGTGCTGAAAGTGTAGCACATAAAAATCACCTGTTGCATCACTCCATAAAGAGTTCCAAACTGCTTCTGGAAGCAACATCCGCACAAAAACTGTGCATTGGGAGCTTGAGATATGGATTTCCATGTCAGATCAGCTGTAAACAAGCATCCTATCTACAAATGGGATGGCAGCTATTGGTTGGAATGGTATAAACAACTCTGGACTCTGGAACAGCGGAAATGTGTTCTCCGGAGTGATGGATCACACTTCACTGTCTGACAGACTGAGGTAAATATCTGGGTATGGAGCATGCCAAGAGGTTGCTGCCTCACACAATGCATAGTTCTTACTGTAATGTTTGATGGAAGAGGGATAATGTTCTGGGGCTGATTTTTCAGGGTTTATTAAAATGTGCAGATTCTTCTTATGCTCACACTGTCTGAGGCTCCCGATCCTACTGAGCATGTTATATACTAGACATGTGCATTTGTGAGCTTCCAGAGTAAATAAATGCAGAAGATGAGCCTCATTCAACAATTTTCTGATGTGGAATTATTCTTGTGAAAGTGCATCACGCTATGATCTGGATTCAACATAAGTGCTATTGTCTTTTATTGTCTTTTATTGTGTAAATGATGCAATTCTACTGCATTTAGTGGTCATTTAATGCTGCAGGATATAAAGAAATTTTAGACAATTAGCGCTTCCAACTTGGGGTAGCGCCTTCCCTGTTCCAGCATAAAACAACAGCATAAAACAAGTTGCATGATGGTTTAATGAGTTTGGTGTGGAGGAACTCATGTGGCCTGCACAGAGCACTGACCTTAAAGGGACAGTCTAGTCAAAATTAAACTTTCATGACTCAGATAGGGCATGTCATTTTAAACAATTTTCCAATTTTCTTTTATCATCAAATTTCATTTTTTCTATTGGTATTCTAAGTTGAAAGCTAAACCTAGGTAGGCTCATATGCTAATTTCTAAACCCTTGAAGGCCGCCTCTTATCTGAATGCATTTGACAGTTTTTCACAGCTAGAGGGCATTAGTTCATGTGTGCAATATAAATAACAATGAGCTCATGCACGTGAATTTACTGAGGAGTGAGCACTGATTGGCTAAAATGCAAGTCTGTTAAAAGAACTGAAATAAGGGGCAATCTGCAGAGGCTTAGATACAAGGTAATCACAGAGGTAAAAAGTGTATTAATATAACTGTATTAATATAACTGTGTTGGTTATGCAAAACTGGAGAATGGATAATAAAGGGATTATCTATCTTTTTAAATAATAAAAAATCTGGAGTAGACATGAAACACCCAATTTCCCCCTCCCCCCATAATTCAAACAGAGCATACAATTTAAAACAACTTTCCAGTTTACATCTATTATCAATTTTTGTATTCTCTTGATAAACACATTTGGTGAACCAATGACTGTGACGGAAGATTGGGTGCCCAGGCTCACTGATGGGGGGTTGGGCCCACATGGTTTCCCTTATTCTGGCCTAGATTTGGAGTTTGGCGGTAAAAGGGCTGTTAACGCTCCGCGGGCTTTTTTCTGGCCGCACCATAAATTTAACTCTGGTATCGAGAGTTTAATCAAATGCTGCGTTAGGCTCCAAAAAAGGAGCGTAGAGCATTTTTACCGCAAATGCAACTCTCGATACCAGAGTTGCTTACGGACGCGGCCGGCCTCAAAAACGTGCTCGTGCACGATTCTCCCATAGGAAACAATGGGGCTGTTTGAGCTGAAAAAAAACCTAACACCTGCAAAAAAGCAGCGTTCAGCTCCTAACGCAGCCCCATTGTTTCCTATGGGGAAACACTTCCTACGTCTGCACCTAACACTCTAACATGTACCCCAAGTCTAAACACCCCTAACCTTACACTTATTAACCCCTAATCTGCCGCCCCCGCTATCGCTGACACCTGCATATTTTTTTTAACCCCTAATCTGCCGCTCCGTAAACCGCCGCAACCTACGTTATCCCTATGTACCCCTAATCTGCTGCCCTAACATCGCCGACCCCTATATTATATTTATTAACCCCTAATCTGCCCCCCTCAACGTCGCCGACACCTGCCTACACTTATTAACTCCTAATCTGCCGAGCGGACCTGAGCGCTACTATAATAAAGTTATTAACCCCTAATCCGCCTCACTAACCCTATCATAAATAGTATTAACCCCTAATCTGCCCTCCCTAACATCGCCGACACCTACCTTCAATTATTAACCCCTAATCTGCCGAGCGGACCTCACCGCTATTCTAATAAATGTATTAACCCCTAAAGCTAAGTCTAACCCTAATACTAACACCCCCCTAAATTAAATATAATTTACATCTAACGAAATTAATTAACTCTTATTAAATAAATGATTCCTATTTAAAGCTAAATACTTACCTGTAAAATAAATCCTAATATAGCTACAATATAAATTATAATTATATTATAGCTATTTTAGGATTAATATTTATTTTACAGGCAACTTTGTAATTATTTTAACCAGGTACAATAGCTATTAAATAGTTAAGAACTATTTAATAGTTACCTAGTTAAAATAATAACAAATTTACCTGTAAAATAAATCCTAACCTAAGATATAATTAAACCTAACACTACCCTATCAATAAATTAATTAAATAAACTACCTACAATTACCTACAATTAACCTAACACTACACTATCAATAAATTAATTAAACACAATTCCTACAAATAAATACAATTAAATAAACTAGCTAAAGTACAAAAAATAAAAAAGAACTAAGTTACAAAAAATAATAAAATATTTACAAACATAAGAAAAATATTACAACAATTTTAAACTAATTACACCTACTCTAAGCCCCCTAATAAAATAACAAAGCCCCCCAAAATAAAAAATTCCCTACCCTATTCTAAATTAAAAAAGTTACAAGCTCTTTTACCTTACCAGCCCTGAACAGGGCCCTTTGCGGGGCATGCCCCAAGGATTTCAGCTCTTTTGCCTGTAAAAAAAAACATACCATACCCCCCCCCCAACATTACAACCCACCACCCACATACCCCTAATCTAACCCAAACCCCCCTTAAATAAACCTAACACTAAGCCCCTGAAGATCTTCCTACCTTGTCTTCACCATACCAGGTTCATCGATCCGTCCTGGCTCCAACATCTTCATCCAACCCAAGCGGGGGTTGGCGATCCATCATCCGGTGCTGAAGAGGTCCAGAAGAGGCTCCAAAGTCTTCCTCCTATCCGGCAAGAAGAGGACATCCGGACCGGCAAACATCTTCTCCAAGCGGCATCTTCAATCTTCTTCCATCCGGTGCGGAGCGGGTCCATCTTGAAGCAGGCGACGCGGATCCATCCTCTTCTTCCGTTGTCTCCCGACGAATGACGGTTCCTTTAAGGGACGTCATCCAAGATGGCGTCCCTCAAATTCCGATTGGCTGATAGGATTCTATCAGCCAATCGGAATTAAGGTAGGAATTTTCTGATTGGCTGATGGAATCAGCCAATCAGAATCAAGTTCAATCCGATTGGCTGATCCAATCAGCCAATCAGATTGAGCTCGCATTCTATTGGCTGATCGGAACAGCCAATAGAATGCGAGCTCAATCTGATTGGCTGATTGGATCAGCCAATCGGATTGAACTTGATTCTGATTGGCTGATTCCATCAGCCAATCAGAAAATTCCTACCTTAATTCCGATTGGCTGATAGAATCCTATCAGCCAATCGGAATTCGAGGGACGCCATCTTGGATGACGTCCCTTAAAGGAACCGTCATTCGTCGGGAGACAACGGAAGAAGAGGATGGATCCGCGTCGCCTGCTTCAAGATGGACCCGCTCCGCACCGGATGGAAGAAGATTGAAGATGCCGCTTGGAGAAGATGTTTGCCGGTCCGGATGTCCTCTTCTTGCCGGATAGGAGGAAGACTTTGGAGCCTCTTCTGGACCTCTTCAGCACCGGATGATGGATCGCCAACCCCCGCTTGGGTTGGATGAAGATGTTGGAGCCAGGACGGATCGGTGAACCTGGTATGGTGAAGACAAGGTAGGAAGATCTTCAGGGGCTTAGTGTTAGGTTTATTTAAGGGGGGTTTGGGTTAGATTAGGGGTATGTGGGTGGTGGGTTGTAATGTTGGGGGGGGAGTATGGTATGTTTTTTTTTACAGGCAAAAGAGCTGAAATCCTTGGGGCATGCCCCGCAAAGGGCCCTGTTCAGGGCTGGTAAGGTAAAAGAGCTTGTAACTTTTTTAATTTAGAATAGGGTAGGGAATTTTTTATTTTGGGGGGCTTTGTTATTTTATTAGGGGGCTTAGAGTAGGTGTAATTAGTTTAAAATTGTTGTAATATTTTTCTTATGTTTGTAAATATTTTATTATTTTTTGTAACTTAGTTCTTTTTTATTTTTTGTACTTTAGCTAGTTTATTTAATTGTATTTATTTGTAGGAATTGTGTTTAATTAATTTATTGATAGTGTAGTGTTAGGTTAATTGTAGGTAATTGTAGGTAGTTTATTTAATTAATTTATTGATAGGGTAGTGTTAGGTTTAATTATATCTTAGGTTAGGATTTATTTTACAGGTAAATTTGTTATTATTTTAACTAGGTAACTATTAAATAGTTCTTAACTATTTAATAGCTATTGTACCTGGTTAAAATAAATACAAAGTTACCTGTAAAATAAATATTAATCCTAAAATAGCTATAATATAATTATAATTTATATTGTAGCTATATTAGGATTTATTTTACAGGTAAGTATTTAGCTTTAAATAGGAATCATTTATTTAATAAGAGTTAATTAATTTCATTAGATGTAAATTATATTTAAGTTAGGGGGGTGTTAGTGTTAGGGTTAGACTTAGCTTTAGGGGTTAATCAATTTATTAGAATAGCGGTGAGCTCCGGTCGTCAGATTAGGGGTTAATAATTGAAGGTAGGTGTCGGCGATGTTAGGGAGGGCAGATTAGGGGTTAATACTATTTATGATAGGGTTAGTGAGGCGGGTTAGGGGTTAATAACTTTATTATAGTAGCGCTCAGGTCCGCTCGGCAGATTAGGGGTTAATAAGTGTAGGCAGGTGTCGGCGACATTGAGGGGGGCAGATTAGGGGTTAATAAATATAATATAGGGGTCGGCGGTGTTAGGGGTAGCAGATTAGGGGTACATAGGGATAACGTAGGTGGCGGCGCTTTGCGGTCGGAAGATTAGGGGTTAATTATTTTAAGTAGCTGGCGGCGACGTTGTGGGGGGCAGGTTAGGGGTTAATAAATGTAATACAGGGGTCGGCGGGGTTAGGGGCAGCAGATTAGGGGTACATAAGTATAACGTAGGTGGCGGTCGGCAGATTAGGGGTTAAAAATTTTAATCGAGTGGCGGCGATGTGGGGGGAGCTCGGTTTAGGGGTACATAGGTAGTTTATGGGTGTTAGTGTACTTTAGGGTACAGTAGTTAAGAGCTTTATGAACCGGCGTTAGCCAGAAAGCTCTTAACTCCTGCTATTTTCAGGCGGCTGGAATTTTGTCGTTAGAGCTCTAACGCTCACTTCAGAAACGACTCTAAATACCGGCGTTAGAAAGATCCCATTGAAAAGATAGGATACGCAAATGGCGTAGGGGGATCTGCGGTATGGAAAAGTCGCGGCTGAAAAGTGAGCGTTAGACCCTTTAATCACTGACTCCAAATACCAGCGGGCGGCCAAAACCAGCGTTAGGAGCCTCTAATGCTGGTTTTGACGGCTACCGCCGAACTCCAAATCTAGGCCTCTGTGTTTTGGGGCCTGCCTCTCCTGCATGTATGTCAATCACAGTGGTGTATTGCCATTTGTACAAATTATGTCACAAGCCAGGGTACAAAAAAAGATTATTACAGTCTCTGCTTAAAAGACTGATTTACATATCTGAGCAGGCTGCTTCACAGCAGAGAGTTAATTACTCATGGCAGTAAATCTTCTAGGGACAAAAGTGGTATTTGGTCCATCTATTACCCTCAGATCATGTACTTTAAAAGGCTGCATTTGTACATCCTCAGTCAGACTGACTACAATCTCAGCAGGTGATCAGGGAGTGGGACTGACAGCTGTTAACAGTGATGCCTCTCTGTGTGCTGGGTTCGATTGGCTGCTAAGATCATCGCTAGGGGGCGTGTTGTGAGCTAACAAGAGAAAAAAGGGAGAGTTATTTTAAGTTGCCTGAACTATCCAGGGGTCGATTACCCAAGAGCTCTCTAAGGGACTATAACAAGACTATGCAAGAGGACTATTTGTATTTACCTGGATTCTACTGATAGAACAGGGTAGATTTTCTCCTAGTCCCAAAGTGAGTGTGTTCTTTTGTATTTTGTGTACTTCTTTGTGCTTTCCTATTTTTAGTGAATAAAGTACAATTTATTTCACCATTCGTTTTGCTCATTGAAATGATCCCAGTCAAGCAACGGTATAGAATGCTGATCTCCCATGACAATGACAGTAAGCATTTATGTGCTGCCACCAATTAGCAGCTAGCTCCCAGTAGTACATTGCTGCTCCTAAGCCTACCTAGGTACACCTTTCAATAAAAGATATCAAGAGACAAAGCAAATTAGCTAACAGAAGAGAAATGGAAAGTTGTTTAAAATCACATGTTGTATCTGAATTGTGAAAGAAAAAAATTGGGGTTTCATGTCCCTTTAATACCATCGAACACTTTTGGGATGAACAAGAACATTGATTGTGATACAGACACCAGTGCTTGACCTCTCAAATGCTCTTTTGGCTAAATGGATACAAATTCCCACTGACACTAAAATCTTGTGCAAAGCCTTCCTAGAAGAGAGGTGACTGTAATAACCACAAAGAGGCAGGGGATCTCTATATTATGCCTATGGTATTGGAATGGGATGTGCAACACAATAATATAGCTATGATGGTCATATAGTGTATGTACAAAAAGGAAATAAAATAAAAATAGCAGTCACTCACTCCTGTATAAAACATTTACTCCTGTACTAAACACAGACATATGTGTATATTCAAAATGTATTTGTGGTGGAAGACGAGCACTGTTTACCCATCACACAAAATGTCACTAGTCTTAATGTTAAAGGGATACTGAACATATTTCATGCACCTCCCTCTAATTATGGGTGCTGCCATTTTAAAACCAAGTTACAAAAAAGAAAGTAAGATCTGTTACCTCAAAATTTCCTCAGTAGCCACATTCCATTATTAATGTACATTAAAGGGATAGTAAACACCAAAAATGTTATTGTTTAAAAAGATAGATAATCCCTTTATTTACGGTTCCCCAGTTTTGCATAACCAACACTGTTATAGAAATATACTGTTTACCTCTGTAATTACCTTGTATCTAAGCTTCTGCTGACTGCCTCCTTATCTCAGTTCTTTTGACAGACTTGCATTTCAGGCAATTAGTGCTGAGCACAGTGTTATCTATATGAAACACATGAACTAACACCCTCTAGCTGTGAAAAACTGTCATTTGCAGAGGCGGCCTTCAAGGGCTTAGAAATTAGCATATGAGCCTACCTAGGTTTAGCTTTCAACTAAGAATATCACGAGAACAAAGCAAATTTGATGATAAAAGTAAATTAGAAAGTTGTTTAAAATTACATGCCCTATCTGATTTCAGTTGGACTTTTCTATCCCTTTAAAGGGACAGTATACTGTAAAATAGTTTTCCCTTAATGTATTTGCAATTTGATATCAGCAGAATATAAAATGAACGAGAAATTGCATGTTCAGGTTTATTTGTGTTTATGAAATAACAGGCTATGTTCTTTAAAGCCACAAACTATTAAAATTGGTTGAGCTTGCAGGTAAAATCAGAAATGTTCATATCTAATTTACCCAGACTGTGAGACCTCCAGTTAATACATCATAGGAGCATCCTTTCTCCTTTGTATTAATACTACTACTTAGTAATAAAATGTAAAGCTTTCCAGTCAGATGAGTTTATGTAAAAAGTTTCATAAGTGCTACAATGTTGTTCACAGGAATCTTTAACCTATAAAAACTAACGGCTAGATTTAGAGTTTGGCGGTAGCCGTCAAAACCAGCGTTAGAGGCTCCTAACGCTGGTTTTGGGCTACCGCTGGTATTTAGAGTCAGTCAGGAAAGGGTCTAACGCTCACTTTGCAGCCGCGACTTTTCCATACCGCAGATCCCCCTACGCCATTTGCGTATCCTATCTTTTCAATGGGATCTTTCTAACGCTGGTATTTAGAGTCTTGGCTGAAGTGAGCGTTAGAAATCTAACGACAAAACTCCAGCCGCAGAAAAAAGTCAGTAGTTAAGAGCTTTCTGGGCTAACGCCGGTTTATAAAGCTCTTAACTACTGTGCTCTAAAGTACACTAACACCCATAAACTACCTATGTACCCCTAAACCGAGGTCCCCCCACATCGCTGCCACTCTATTAAATTTTTTTAACCCCTAATCTGCCGTCCGCACACCGCCGCCACCTACGTTATCCCTATGTACCCCTAATCTGCTGCCCCTAATACCGCCGACACCTACATAATATTTATTAACGCCTAATCTGCCGCCCCCAACGTCGCCGCCACCTACCTACAATTATTAACCCCTAATCTGCCGACCGCACACCGCCGCAACCTACGTTATCCCTATGTACCCCTAATCTGCTGCCCCTAACACCGCCGACCCCTATATTATATTTATTAACCCCTAATCTGCCGCCCCCAACGTCGCCTCCACCTACCTACAATAATTAACCCCTAATCTGCCGACCGGATCTCACCGCTACTCTAATAAATGTATTAACCCCTAAAGCTAAGTCTAACCCTAACACTAACACCCCCCTAAATTAAATATAATTTAAATCTAACGAAATAAATTAACTCTTATTAAATAAATTATTCCTATTTAAAGCTAAATACTTACCTGTAAAATAAACCCTAATATAGCTACAATATAAATTATAATTATATTGTAGCTATTTTAGGATTAATATTTATTTTACAGGTAACTTTGTATTTATTTTAACCAGGTACAATAGCTATTAAATAGTCAATAACTATTTAATAGCTACCTAGTTAAAATAATTACAAAATTACCTGTAAAATAAATCCTAACCTAAGTTACAATTAAACCTAACACTACACTAGCAATAAATTAATTAAATAAAATATCTACAATTAAACCTAACACTACACTATCAATAAATTAATTAAATACAATTAAATAAACTAACTAAAGTACAAAAAATAAAAAAGAACTAAGTTACAAAAAATAAAAAAATATTTACAAACATTAGAAAAATATTACAACAATTTTAAACTAATTACACCTACTCTAAGCCCCCTAATAAAATAACAAAGACCCCCAAAATAAAAAATGCCCTACCCTATTCTAAAATTAAAATAGAAAAGCTCTTTTACCTTACCAGCCCTTGAAAGGGCCATTTGCGGGGCATGCCCCAAAGAATTCAGCTCTTTTGCCTGGAAAAAAACCATACAATACCCCCCACCCAACATTACAACCCACCACCCACATACCTCTAATCTAACCCAAACCCCCCTTAAATAAACCTAACACTAAGCCCCTGAAGATCTCCCTACCTTGTCTTCACCACGCCGGGTTCACCGATCTGTCCACCGAAGTCTTGATCCAAGCCTCCGAAGTCTTGATCCAAGCCCAAGCAGGGGCTGAAGAGTGACGTCCATCCTCCGGCTGAAGTCTTGATCCAAACGGGCAGAAGAAGACATCCGGACCGGCAAACATCTTCATTCAAGCCGCATCTTCTATGTTCTTCCATCCGATGACGACCGGCTGATCTTCAAGACCTCCAGCGCGGATCCATCCATCTTCACCGACGACTTCCCGACGAATGACGGTTCCTTTAAGGGACGTCATCCAAGATAGCATCCCTCGAATTCCGATTGGCTGATAGGATTCTATCAGCCAATCGGAATTAAGATAGGAAAATTCTGATTGGCTGATGGAATCAGCCAATCAGATTCAAGTTCAATCCGATTGGCTGATCCGATCAGCCAATCAGATTGAGCTCGCATTCTATTGGTTGATCGGAACAGCCAATAGAATGCGATCTCAATCTGATTGGCTGATTGGATCAGCCAATCAGATTGAACTTGAATCTTATTGGCTGATTCCATCAGCCAATCAGAATTTTCCTACCTTAATTCCGATTGGCTGATAGAATCCTTTCAGCCAATCGGAATTCGAGGGACGCCATCTTGGATGACGTCCCTTAAAGGAACAGTCATTAGTCGGGAAGTCATCGGTGAAGATGGATGGATCCACGCTGGAGGTCTTGAAGATCAGCCGGTCGTCATCGGATGGAAGAACATAGAAGATGCGGCTTGAATGAAGATGTTTGCCGGTCCGGATGTCCTCTTCTGCCCACTTGGATCAAGACTTCAGCCGGAGGATGGACGTCACTCTTCAGCCCCCGCTTGGGCTTGGATCAAGACTTTGGAGGCTTGGATCAAGACTTCGATGGACGGATCGGTGAACGCGGCGTGGTTAAGACAAGGTAGGGAGATCTTCAGCGGCTTAGTGTTAGGTTTATTTAAGGGGGGTTTGGGTTAGATTAGGGGTATGTGGGTGATGGGTTGTAATGTTGGGGGGGTATTGTATGTTTTTTTTCCAGGCAAAAGAGCTGAATTCTTTGGGGCATGCCCCGCAAATGGCCCTTTTAAGGGCTGGTAAGGTAAAAGAGCTTTTCTATTTTAATTTTAGAATAGGGTAGGGCATTTTTTTATTTTGGTTATTATTATTATATTATTATTTTGTTATTTTATTAGGGGGCTTAGAGTAGGTGTTGTAATATTTTTCTAATGTTTGTAAATATTTTTTTATTTTTTGTAACTTAGTTCTTTTTTATTTTTTGTACTTTAGTTAGTTTATTTAATTGTATTTAATTGTAGGTATTTTATTTAATTAATTTATTGATAGTGTAGTGTTAGGTTTAATTGTAGATAATTGTAGGTATTTTATTTATTTAATTTATTGCTAGTGTAGTGTTAGGTTTAATTGTAACTTAGGTTAGGATTTATTTTACAGGTAATTTTGTAATTATTTTAACTAGGTAGCTATTAAATAGTTATTGACTATTTAATAGCTATTGTACCTGGTTAAAATAAATACAAAGTTACCTGTAAAATAAATATTAATCCTAAAATAGCTACAATATAATTATAATTTATATTGTAGCTATATTAGGGTTTATTTTACAGGTAAGTATTTAGCTTTAAATAGGATTCATTTATTTAATAAGAGTTAATTTATTTCGTTAGATTTAAATTATATTTAACTTAGGGGGTGTTAGTGTTAGGGTTAGATTTAGCTTTAGGGGTTAATACATTTATTAGAGTAGCGGTGAGATCCGATCGGCAGATTAGGGGTTAATTATTGTAGGTAGGTGGAGGCAACGTTGGGGGCGGCAGATTAGGGGTTAATAAATATAATATAGGGGTCGGCGGTGTTAGGGACAGCAGATTAGGGGTACATAGGGATAACGTAGGTTGCGGCGGTGTACGGAGCGGCAGATTAGGGGTTAATAATAATATTCAGGGGTCAGCGATAGCGGGGGTGGCAGATTAAGGGTTAATAAGTGTAAGGTTAGGGGTGTTTAGACTCGGGGTTCATGTTAGGGTGTTAGATGCAGACTTAGGAAGTGTTTCCCCATAGGAAACAATGGGGCTGCGTTAGGAGCTTAACGCTGCTTTTTTGCAGGTATTAGGTTTTTTTTCAGCTCAAACTGCCCCATTGTTTTCTATGGGGGAATCGTGCACGAGCACGTTTTTGAAGCTGGCCGCGTCCGTAAGCAACGCTGGTATCGAGAGTTGCAGTGGCGGTAAATATGCTCTACGCTCCCTTTTTTGGAGCCTAACGCAGCCATTCTGTGAACTCTAAATACCAGCGGTATTTAAAAGGTGCGGGGGAAAAAAACCATGCGTAGCTAATGCACCCCTTTGGCTGCAGAACTCTAAATCTAGCCCTAAGTGTCTCACCAAGGGGCGTACTCCTATATTTATATATGTGAAGGAGGGAAACGTATGTTAAAGGATAGTGCGCAAAAATAAGCAGTTTAAAAAGTATATTTAAAATATGAAGCAAAGATTATTCCTAAAATATACATTAAAAATGGCATTAAAACTACAGATTAAAGACAATACAGAGCATGGGAAAGGGAAGGGAACTTAAAGGGACACTCAAGTCAAAAATTACACTTTCATTATTCAGATAGAGCAGCCATTTTAAACAACTTTCCAATTTACTTCCATTAACTAAATGTGCACAGTCTTTTTATATTTAAATGTTTTGAGTCACCAGCTCCTACTGAGCATGTGCAAGAATAAGTGTGTATGCATTTGTGAATGGCTGTTGGCTGTCACATGGTACGTGTATGCATTTGTGATTGGCTGATGGCTGTCACATGGTACAGGGGGAGTGGAAAAAGACATAACTTTTAAAATTGTCAGGAAAAAAATCTACTACTCATTTGACGTTCAAACTAAGTGCTATTGCATTGTCTTGTTATCTTGCATTTGTTGATTATGCAAATCTACTGTGTTGACTGGTCCTTTAATGTAGACACAGAGATATCAGTAGGGCTTGGGGAGCTGACTAGAGCCAAAAAGCTACTGCACAGTGCAACTTTATGGGAATTATATTACAAATTATCAAAACACACTGGCATCTGGTACCGGTCACTTTGCACAAGTTCTATCGAACTTCCTCCCCCTTATGCTGGAGGGAGTGTGGTAACCTGGGGACACATATACATATCTGGTGGGAATGTCCCAAAATAAAAGGTCTTTGGAGGAGTGTTTTTGGAATTTTGAATACACTAAATATCCCAGTGCGCATGGGTCCAGCTCTGGGTCTCCTGCATCATGGCTACCCGAATATGACTGAAGCGGAGAGAATTCTTACTTCTGATATACTTATGGCCACGAAGTTGGCTATAGCTAGAGACTGGAAACAGTCCCCCCACCAACCCTGAGAAAAGTTAGAACTGTTGTTGAATATATAAGAGATATGGAGGAGTACGCCTTCCGATCCTTAAACAAAATTGAACTATATCATGAGATCTGGCGTAAGTGGAATGAATTTAGTCCTCCTTAAAATTTATAGACCACTTCGTCACAGGGTCCCTTTGTCGTCACTGCTCCCTTTTTTTTTTCTCTCTTCTTTTCTTTCTTCCCTTCCTCCTTCCTCACTCCCTCCCCCCTAGAGGTTTGATGTTGAACGCTTTTACCTATATTTTTTTTACATTTTACTCTTATGTGAATATCAAGAAACTTATGTTATTTTTTGCACAATGTGGGTCCCTCTTGTAGCTACTGAGTATTCTTAAAACACCATATGGTCCGGAAGAACCTCACTAATAGCTACTTATATTTAGCTATAAAAGAATTTTAAATGAGGATTTCATTTAGCTGAGTGTTAATGTGCCTTATACAGTGACAATCTCCCTTATTAATTATGTTATTGAAGTGTTATATATTACCACTGTTGACCATTGAATTTGCATATGATCGCATTGTAACTTCCGTCACGAGAGTTCTTGTATTTGCTATGTTTCTAACAATCCACAATAAAAGATTAAAAAAATAAAATAAATATGGATTAAAAAAATTTATATATATATATAGACAACAAGAAAGTGAAGGTACAGCACTATATAGCCAAATCCAGTCCAACTATATATATAGTGCACGGGAGAGTAAGGGTCCTGCAGTCTCCAAAATACAAACAGAGCAATAGAATACTCCCAGCACTGTTTCTTTTTAGGAAAACATCCTTTATTGAAGTATCAAAGGATAAAACAAAAGCTACGTTTCTGGCCTACATAGCCCTTATTCATGCATGAATTACCCATTCCCCAGTTTTGCATAACCAACACAGTTATAATTATACATGTTTTACCTCTGTAATTACCTTGTATATAAGCCTCTGCAGACTGCCCCCTTATTTCAGTTCTTTTGACAGACTTGCATTTTAACCAATCAGTGCTCAATCCTCAGTAAATTCACTTGCATGAGCTCAATGTTATCTATATGAAACACATGAACTAACGCCCTCTAGTGGTGAAAAACTATCAAAATATATTTAAATTAGAGGCAGCCTTCAAGGTCTAAGAAATTGGCATATGAACCTCCTAGGTTTAGCTTTCAACTAAGAATGCCAAAAGAACAAAGCACAATTGGTAATAAAAGTAAATTGGAAAGTTGTTTAAAATGGCATGCCCTATTTGCATCATGAACGTTTTTTTGGACTTGACTGTCCCTTTAAATAGACATTTGTAATATTTGTTGCTTGCAACCTACCTTCTAGAGAGAAGACCTAGTTAAAGGGACATTACAGATGGGATGAAATAGTGGCATTAATTTGTATCTAAGGAGGTTTTCTCTTATTAGGATTAATGTATCTAACATATAATGAAGTTATTGGTCTTTATGCAGCTGAACACCCAAAATAAAATTAAATGTCCTTTCTTAAATGCCCCCTGTTTTAAAATCTGATAAATAAAGAGAAACTATACTGTAAAATGTTTTTTTCTTATTTTTACCAATTACTTGTTCTACTTTGCAGAAAGAATTACATGCACAATTTTTCCTTCCGGTTTATTTAAACTAGCTGTTTTTGCTTATTGAAACCATCATCTATTGTTATGAAGAACATGTTCATTTGAATGGGCTGAACCCTCCACTGCTGGGTTAATTTGGGCTGCTTCCTCTTGTATACAGTTTTTCTATAGAAAATACTATAAGGAGCTGTTTGAAAACAATTTTAAAGGGACATGAAACCAACAATATTTATTTAATGATTCAGGCAGAGCATACAGTTTAAACAATTTTTAACAATGTACTTCTGTTATTTAATTTGCTTCTTTCTCTTGGTATCCTATGTTGAAAATAATACCTAGGTACGTTCAGGACCTGGGAGCTAGCTGCTGATTGGTGGCTGCTCATATATGCCTTTTGTCATTGGCTTACAGATGTGCTCAGCTAGCTCCCACTAGTGCATTGCTGATCTCTCAATAAAGAATACCAAGAAAATGAAGCAAAACTGATAATAAAAGTAAACTTTAAAGTTGCAACAACAACAACAACAACAAAAAATGTTGGTCTTCATATCCCTTTAATACACTCAAGCAGGTAAACAAATGACTGGGAATACGTTAAACAGAAGAACACATTACCGTACAATGTGTCTAAGCCTTCTTAAAACATGTAGGAAGTAGAATCTTATCTTATCTTTATTTGTAGTGGTTTGTGCATATGATTAAAAGAATTCTGTGTTGTTTGTGAACTTTTGGTAATTGTGAGCTTATTATACACCATCTACTTTCTCTACATGATTTTGTATTGATCTTGATGCTGCTTAAAGAACTATAATTTCTCATTGTAGCTTTATATCCCTTTAACTACACCCCCGTGAGCCCTTGATTTGATACAAGGCAATAAGTACTCTAAATTATAAACCAAATGGGTACATTATAGATTGTGCATAGATAGTCTGAGTGCATCTGACCATTGAAAATAAACATTAAACTTTCATGATTCAAATAGAGCATGTGATTTAAAGATACTTTTATATTAACTTCTATTATTAAATGACTTTATTCTCTTGGTATACTGTGTTGAAAAGAACATGTACATATTTCACGCTAGTCTCTTGTCATTTTCTCACCATATGTGGTAAGCTAGCTCCCAGTAGTACACTGCTGCCGTAAACTCACAATTAGGTGCTTTTATATTTAAATCATTCATAAAACATTGCAGGTAGTTTAGTATTATACTCCATTAGACTAGAAAGGATTCAGTAAAAATAACACAATTAGAACATTGTAGATTGCCTTTCTTTTCTTTCGCCTAGATTATGAGTTTTGCGTTAGAAGCTGTGCGGTGCTAACGAGCAGTTTATGCTCACCGCTCACTTACAGACATTGCTGGTATTATGGGTTTTTACAAACCCGGCGTTAACCGCATAAAAGTGAGCGAAGAGCAAAATTTTGCTCCACATCTCACCTCAATACCAGCGCTGCTTACGTTAGCGGTGAATAGAATAGAATGCAAGCTCAATCCTATTGGCTGATTGGATCAGCCAATAGGATTGAACTTCAATCCTATTGGCTGATTGCATCAGCCAATAGGATTTTTCCTACCTTAATTCCGATTGGCTGATAGAATTCTATCAGCCAATCGGGTATTGAAGGGACGCCATCTTGGATGACGTCACTTAAAGGAACCATCATTGTTCAAGAAGACGTTGGATGAAGAGGATGCTCCACGTCGGATATCTAGAAGATGGAGCCACTCGGCGCCGGATGGATGAAGATAGAAGATGCCGTCTGGATGAAGACTTCTGCCCGTCTGGAGGACCACTTCTGCCAGCTTCATTGAGGACTTCGGCCCAGTTGGGTGAAGACTTCTCACGGTAAGGTGATCTTCAGGGGGTTAGTGTTAGTTTTTTTTAAGGGGGGATTGGGTGGGTTTTAGAGTAGGGTTGGCTGTGTGGGTGGTGGGTTTTAATGTTGGGGGGGGAATTGTAATTTTTTTTTCAAGTAAAAGAGCTGATTACTTTGGGGCAATGCCCCGCAAAAGGCCCTTTTAAGGGCTATTTGTAATTCAGTGTAGGGTAGGGCTTATTTATTGGGGGGGGGGGGGGCTTTTTTATTTTGCTAGGTGGATTAGATTAGGTGTAATTAGTTAAAAATCTTGTAATTTCTTTATTATTTTCTGTAATTTAGTGTTTGTTTTTTTGTACTTTAGATCATTTTATTTAATTGTAATTAATTGTATTTAATTTAGTTAATTAATTTAATTATAGTGTAGTGTTAGGTGTAATTGTAACTTAGGTTAGGTTTTATTTTACAGGTAAATTTGTCTTTATTTTAACTATGTAGTTATTAAATAGTTAATAACTATTTAATAACTATTGTACCTAGTTAAAATAAATACAAAGTTGCCTGCAAAATAAAAATAAACCCTAAGCTAGCTACAATATAACTAATAGTTACATTGTAGCTAGCTTAGGGTTTATTTTATTGGTAAGTATTTAGTTTTAAATAGGAATAATTTAGTTAATGATAGTAATTTTATTTAGATTTATTTAAATAATATTTAAGTTAGGGGGTGTTAGGGTTAGACTTAGATTTAGGGGTTAATAACTTTAATATAGTGGTGGCGGCGACGTTGGGCGCGGCAGATTAAGGGTTAATAAATGTAGGTGGCGGCGATGTTAGGGACGGCAGATTAGGGGTTAAAAAATTTATTTTAGTGTTTGCGATGTGGTGGGCCTCGGTTTAGGGGCTAATAGGTAGTTTATGGGTGTTAGTGTACTTTTTAGCACTTTAGTTAAGAGTTTTATGCTACTGCGTTGTAGTGTAAAACTCTTAACTACTGACTTTAAAATGCGGTACCAGGCTTGACAGGAGAGGGTTTACCGCTCACTTTTTGGAAGACTCGTAATACCGGCGCTATGCAAGTCCCATTGAAAATATAGGATACGCAATTGACGTAAGTGGATTTGCGGTATTTCCAAGTCTGGCCAAAAACGTGAGCGGTACACCTGTACCTGCAAGACTCGTAATATCAGCGGGCGATAAAAAGCAGCGTTAGGACCTCTAGGCCGTTGTTTTTTTTGCTTGCAATGTTATCTCAATAAATTAGAAGAGTTGCCAATTTAATTGAAAACCCCCCAAAAAATAATCTTCAGGCCAAATCTAGTTAAACACCCAGACATATCACAAGAGTATAAAAGTACATTTTCTATAGGATTTTCACAGAACTTTATGGAAGCAAAAGATGCACAACCAAACTTACAGTAAAATGACAGCTAATTCAGTATCAGTGATGGCTTAAAGGATCATTAAATTCAGCAATACATAAAATGTTTCATTATTAAAAGTGAAACATTATTGCACTATAAATTCCTTATTTCATCTTCTTCCTTTTGCTGTAAAATACAAATGAAATTTTTACTTGTTCCACTTTCTTCCAGGGAGGCTTGGGTTAATAGTTTTAGCTATTTTTTTCTGTGATCTTTTGTTTACCCCTCCTTTTTTTAAGGAGGATTATCAGTTTTACAGCAACAATCAGGATAGGAAAATCCTTCTGTGTAGTAGCAGTCGGCATACTATGTAATTTAGGTATGAATATTATTGTGCATTACTAAATATAGATTTAAATGTATCTACTATATGGAGATTAGAAAGGAATATATGGCTGTCTGTTTAAATCTGCTATATAAATTATTATTGAGTAACTAAGCTGAATCAGCTCTAAACAACCTTAAAGGGAAATTAAACCCAAACTTGCATGATTCAGATAGAGCATGTGATTTTAAACAACTTTCTATTTGATCTTGATTATCAATATTTCTTCATTCTCTTGGTATCTTATGTTGAAAAGCAGGGATGTATGCTTAGGAGCCGTCACCATTTCTAGAGCACTATATGGCAGCAGTTTTGCAAGAATTGTACCCATTTGTAAGAACACTAGAGTGCAGCACTATTTCTTGCCATGTGGTGCTCCCGATGCTACCTTGGTAGCTCTATAACACAAAATATCATGGACATGAAGCAAATTTGATAATGGAAGTAAATTTTAACCTTTTTTTGTTTTTAAATAGTGTCCTCTGTCTGAATCACAAAATAATTTGTTTGGGTTTCATATCCCTCCCGTGGAGTCATCACTGATCGGCTAAAATGCAAGTCTGTCAAAAGAACAGATCCTTGCCTTGGTCAAAGGGGGAAGCTATATATGGTAGGAAGTTCCATGTGGTCCTAACGACATTAAAGCCAACTGCTGTAAGGGTGGCATGGAACATCCTAATGGCTTGAAGGGGTTAAAATAATTATTGGAAATAAGCAATATTTAAATAAAGTACTAATGAACACTGTTACTACATTTATTATTATTAATTAGCAATAGCTTGCGTGTATAATAGAGAAAGAGAAGCATTTATTATTTAAAGCATAACTAGCAAGAATCAGGTAAACTAATAATCCCGGCAAACCAGGGGCGTAACTAACGGTGATGCGAAGGTCGCCATTGCGACCGCTACCAGCAGGTCTCCCAAACAGCAGCACAATTGTTGTTACCCTCACTTTATTTGATGTCTGAGCGGCAGGCGCTGGCTGCCTGCCGGGTCCGGAACTTTCCATTTTGGTGCTCATGTTTTTGACTCACTGGCTGCAGGCACGTGTATCGACAACAATTGTCTTGTGAAGGCACGTGCGGGCAGCAGTCAGTAGCAGGAGTTGACCGAATCTGGACTAGTGTGGTCATCTGTGCAGTGGAACATCTGGCTGGGTCCAGTGGCAGTCTCTGGCTAGTGTAGTAGCGCGGCAGGCCGGCAGCAGTGTCACAGCCAGTGACTATGTGGAGAACAGAACGGAGTGGAATCTGAGTTATTAGGTAAGCTTAAAGCTGCTCAGACTGAGGGAGGGGGGGTCGTGGGCCCGGGGGCACAGTGAGCTACTTAGAGTCAGACTGAGGGGGGGCTGCGGGGGGGCACGGTTACTCATGGTGAGCTCACTCAGCTCAGAGTCACTGTCTGTCAGACTGAAGGGGGGCCGCGGGGGACAAGGTCACTCACGGTGAGCTCACTCAGCTCAGAGTCACTGTCTATCAGACTGAAGGGGGCTGGGGGGCACGCTGATCACGGTGATTTGAAGTATATTATATTAGTAGACAAAGGACTAGTAGACAGGTTTTGTTTTTGTACTTGTCTCCCATGGAGCTTTCCAATTTGAATTTATAAACATGTAATTGAGATTGCAGTCTACAATATCAGGTATTACAGGGACACTTGTAATGACAATTTTTTTTCTGCAGTCTTCCAATAGACTAAACTTACCAGCAGTGTTTGAATGTTTTAGTTGGATCCCCCAGTGATCTAGATATAGATACACATACATACATACAGATAGATAAGATAGATATAGATACACATACTTACATACAGATAGATAAGATAGATATAGATACACATACATACATACATACATACAGATAGATGAGATAGATATAGATACACATACTTACATACAGATAGATAAGATAAATATAGATACACATACATACAGATGGATAAGATAGATATAGATACACATACTTACATACAGATGGATAAGATAGATATAGATACACATACTTACATACAGATAGATAAGATAAATATAGATACACATACTTACATACAGATAGATAAGATAGATATAGATACACATATATACATACAGATAGATGAGATAGATATAGATACACATACTTACATACAGATAGATAAGATAAATATAGATACACATACATACATACAGATAGATATAGATACACATACATACAGATAGATAAGATAGATATAGATACACATACTTACATACAGATAGATATAGATACACATACATACAGATAGATAGGATAGATATAGATACACATACATACAGATAGATAAGATAGATATAGATACACATACTTACATACAGATGGATAAGATAGATATAGATACACATATATACATACAGATAGATAAGATAGATATAGATACACATACTTACATACAGATAGATAAGATAGATATAGATACACATACATACATACATACATACAGATAGATGAGATAGATATAGATACACATACTTACATACAGATAGATAAGATAAATATAGATACACATACATACAGATGGATAAGATAGATATAGATACACATACTTACATACAGATAGATAAGATAGATATAGATACACATACTTACATACAGATAGATAAGATAGATATAGATACACATACATACATACATACATACAGATAGATGAGATAGATATAGATACACATACTTACATACAGATAGATAAGATAAATATAGATACACATACATACAGATGGATAAGATAGATATAGATACACATACTTACATACAGATGGATAAGATAGATATAGATACACATACTTACATACAGATAGATAAGATAGATATAGATACACATACATACAGATAGATAAGATAGATATAGATACACATACATACAGATAGATAAGATAGATATAGATACACATACATACATACAGATAGATAAGATAGATATAGATACACATACTTACATACAGATAGATAAGATAGATATAGATACACATATATACATACAGATAGATGAGATAGATATAGATACACATACTTACATACAGATAGATAAGATAAATATAGATACACATACATACATACAGATAGATATAGATACACATACATACAGATAGATAAGATAGATATAGATACACATACTTACATACAGATAGATATAGATACACATACATACAGATAGATAGGATAGATATAGATACACATACATACAGATAGATAAGATAGATATAGATACACATACATACAGATAGATAGATAAGATAGATATAGATACACATACTTACATACAGATGGATAAGATAGATATAGATACACATATATACATACATTACATACAGATAGATAAGATAGATATAGATACACATACATACATACAGATGGATAAGATAGATATAGATACACATACATACAAATAGATAAGATAAATATAGATACACATACCTACAGATAGATAAGATAGATATAGATACACATACATACATACAGATAGATAAGATAGATATAGATACACATACATACAGATAGATAAGATAGATATAGATACACATACATACATACATTACATACAGATAGATAAGATAGATATAGATACACATACTTACATACAGATGGATAAGATAGATATAGATACACATACA
This sequence comes from Bombina bombina, assembly GCF_027579735.1. Classification (NCBI taxonomy): domain Eukaryota; kingdom Metazoa; phylum Chordata; class Amphibia; order Anura; family Bombinatoridae; genus Bombina; species Bombina bombina. The sequence goes on along the minus strand of NC_069505.1, from coordinate 220,346,570 downwards.
TACATACATTACATACAGATAGATAAGATAGATATAGATACACATACATACAGATAGATAAGATAGATATAGATACACATACATACAGATAGATAGATAAGATAGATATAGATACACATACTTACATACAGATGGATAAGATAGATATAGATACACATATATACATACATTACATACAGATAGATAAGATAGATATAGATACACATATTTACATACAGATGGATAAGATAGATATAGATACACATACATACAAATAGATAAGATAAATATAGATACACATACCTACAGATAGATAAGATAGATATAGATACACATACATACATACAGATAGATAAGATAGATATAGATACACATACATACAGATAGATAAGATAGATATAGATACACATACATACATACATTACATACAGATAGATAAGATAGATATAGATACACATACTTACATACAGATGGATAAGATAGATATAGATACACATACATACATACATTACATACAGATAGATAAGATAGATATAGATACACATACATACAGATGGATAAGATAGATATAGATACACATACATACATACATTACATACAGATAGATAAGATAGATATAGATACACATACATACAAATAGATAAGATAAATATAGATACACATACATACAGATAGATAAGATAGATATAGATACACATACATACATACAGATAGATAAGATAGATATAGATACACATACATACAGATAGATAAGATAGATATAGATACACATACATACAGATAGATAAGATAGATATAGATACACATACATACAGATAGATAAGATAGATATAGATACACATACATACATACATACAGATAGATAAGATAGATATAGATACACATACATACATACATTACATACAGATAGATAAGATAGATATAGATACACATACTTACATACAGATGGATAAGATAGATATAGATACACATACTTACATACAGATAGATAAGATAGATATAGATACACATACTTACATACAGATAGATAAGATAGATATAGATACACATACATACAGATAGATAAGATAGATATAGATACACATACATACAGATAGATAAGATAGATATAGATACACATACATACAGATAGATAAGATAGATATAGATACACATACTTACATACAGATAGATAATATAGATATAGATACACATACATACATACATTACATACAGATAGATAAGATAGATATAGATACACATACATACAGATAGATAAGATAGATATAGATACACATACATTACATACAGATAGGTAAGATAGATATAGATACACATACTTACATACATTACATACAGATAGATAAGATAGATATAGATACACATACATACAGATAGATAAGATAGATATAGATACACATACTTACATACATTACATACAGATAGATAAGATAGATATAGATACACATACATACAGATAGATAAGATAGATATAGATACACATACTTACATACAGATAGATAAGATAGATATAGATACACATATATACAGATATATAAGATAGATATAGATACACATACATACATACATTACATACAGATAGATATAGATACACATACTTACATACAGATAGATAAGATAGATATAGATACACATACATACAGATAGATAAGATAGATATAGATACACATACTTACATACAGATAGATAAGATAGATATAGATACACATACATACATACAGATAGATAAGATAGATATAGATACACATACTTACATACAGATAGATAAGATAGATATAGATACACATACATACAGATAGATAAGATAGATATAGATACACATACATACATACATTACATACAGATAGATAAGATAGATATAGATACACATACATACATACATTACATACAGATAGATAAGATAGATATAGATACACATACATACATACAGATAGATAAGATAGATATAGATACACATACTTACATACAGATAGATAAGATAGATATAGATACACATACATACATACATACAGATAGATAAGATAGATATAGATACACATACATACATACATTACATACAGATAGATAAGATAGATATAGATACACATACATTACATACAGATAGATAAGATAGATATAGATACACATACATACAGATAGATAAGATAGATATAGATACACATACTTACATACATTACATACAGATAGATAAGATAGATATAGATACACATACATACAGATAGATAAGATAGATATAGATACACATACTTACATACATTACATACAGATAGATAAGATAGATATAGATACACATACATACATACATTACATACAGATAGATAAGATAGATATAGATACACATACATACAGATAGATAAGATAGATATAGATACACATACTTACATACAGATAGATAAGATAGATATAGATACACATATATACAGATATATAAGATAGATATAGATACACATACATACATACATTACATACAGATAGATATAGATACACATACTTACATACAGATAGATAAGATAGATATAGATACACATACATACAGATAGATAAGATAGATATAGATACACATACATACATACATTACATACAGATAGATAAGATAGATATAGATACACATACATACATTACATACAGATAGATAAGATAGATATAGATACACATACATACATACAGATGGATAAGATAGACATAGATACGCACACACACACACACACATGTGTGTGTGTTTTGTAGCCCAAATTATCCACTGTTTTGTAGCCCTTAAAAAGTCTGTGGAGTATGTTTATCTTATTTCTTCTGTTATGGCCGATTAGGGACACATATACATTTACTCCTAGACTGACTGAGCCAATCACTTTATAAGATTTTATATTATTTTAGCAATTCTTCTAAATGTTTTCATAACAGATCACGGACTTTGCGAAAGGTTCAATAAATTGTCACAATTGTTTATGTCAATATTTTGTCAACAGAATACAAGATATTTCCAAAACATCTAGAAAGAGTTCAGTAGCAATTATGATCCTGGGATATAAAAGTGCATAAAAATGCTGTGATATGTTAGAACATTTTATTATTGCACTGTAGCTTGCATTTGACTATGTGTTTAACCCTTGCTAAGGGATTAAACACATAGATAAAGAAAGCTCCAATGCACTACTGGGAGGTAGCTCAACACATCTGGTCAGAGGCGGGGAAAAAAAAGAAGTTTTTTTTCTTTCTCAATAAAAAAACATTGACCTACCACTGCCTGCACTGATGATATGTGAGTGTGACATGATGCTTTACTAGTTTCTCTGACTACAGGGGGTTAGTGTTTCTATTTTACCCATTGGTGTTTGTGTGTGTGTGTGTGTGTGTATGTGTGTGTATGTATGTATGTATGTGACTGTGTGTGTATTTATGCATGTATGTGTGTGTGTATGTATGTGACTGTGTGTGTATTTATGCATGTATGTGTGTGTGTGTATGTGACTGTGTGTGTATTTATGCATGTATGTGTGTGTGTGTATGTATGTGACTGTGTGTGTGTATGTATGTGACTGTGTGTGTATTTATGCATGTATGTGTGTGTGTATGTGACTGTGTGTGTATTTATGCATGTATGTGTGTGTGTGTGTATGTATGTGACTGTGTGTGTATTTATGCATGTATGTGTGTGTATGTATGTATGTGACTGTGTGTGTGTATTTATGCATGTATGTGTGTGTGTATGTTTGTGACTGTGTGTGTATATATGCATGTATGTGTGTGTGTATGTTTGTATGTGACTGTGTGTATTTATGCATGTATGTGTGTGTATGTTTGTATGTGACTGTGTGTGTATTTATGCATGCATGTGTGTGTGTGTGTATTTATGCATGTATGTGTGTGTGTGTGTGTATGTTTGTATATGACTGTGTGTGTATTTATGCATGTATGTATGTGTGTATGTTTGTGACTGTGTGTGTATTTATGCATGTATGTGTGTGTGTATGTTTGTGGAACCAGCAAATTACAGACCTTGTTACTACAGCATGGTAGGGCAAGGGGTAAACAGTGTCACTATACAGTACCACTATATACAGACTTATAAGTGTTCTGTATTTTAAGGGACAGTGGCAACCTTAGGGGGCTGGACCATGTCACTGACTACTGTGGTCACTTTATAAAGTACTGGGGCGGGTAGGGTCAGGCCAGCCATCTCACCGGCAGATTACAGACTGTGTCACTAACTCACTATATACAGTACTGGTGGGTTAAACAGTGACACTATATACAGTAATAAGGGGTTAGACCATCTCACAGACTGTGGACACAGGGTACCTCCTTTTGCAGACGTAATCAAATTAATCTTTTTTTTTGGGGGGGGTAGGCGGGGCCTTTGTGAGA